>NW_025321737.1:0-16322 GCF_019176455.1 Solea senegalensis | reverse complement strand
TAACCCTTACCCCTAACCCTAACCCTTACCCTAAACTTACCCCTTTAGTTTGGGCCCTAAACCTAACCTTATATTATTTTATCTAAATTTTCAGGGCTGATGCCCTTGCCCACATTTTGGCACTAACCCTAACCTCTTTGGGGTTTGGGCCCTAACCCTAACCTCTTTGTAGTTATTCCAATTTTTCGGGACTATTGCCCTTACTCACATTTTGATGCTAATGACTTAGATTTTAGTATGGAGGCCTGAGGCCTCTAATCTAGCTGGGATGGTGTAGATAACCTTTTTGATCACCCTTTCTCATTCTCTGCCTCTGCCTTACTTTTATTTAAATCAATATTAGAGAGGAGGGTGATCATATTTCTAAGGCATACTCAAATATTTTCTATATATGTTTATACAAATTTTTAATAACATTTGGAATTCTTTCCTCTAATATAATAATTTCATAAATATACCCTAACCCTAATTAAGTTATTATTTTTTTATATTAAAAGCATCGTGTACTATACACACCACAATAAAGCTACAAGCTTTTATTATGACAATATTGTAGGTTGCTTCACAGACCTGAAAATCCTGGGGGAATCTTTTAGGTGTTGTTTGTCTTTCTCTTCTTGTCTGGAACACTTCAGACTGGGGAGAGACAGGGAAATGCAGACAACAATTAATAAATTTATAATTTAATTAGTAAATTCATAATCTTATTAATCTATAATTCATTATTAAAACATTTCATTTCATTATTAAAATACTTACCTTATTGATTTTAGAAATACTTACCTGATATATATACATTTATACATATATATACGTATATATACAAACTAATTCACAATTTATACTTACCTTTTTAAGTCTCTTTAACCCTCGTTTGGGGATTTCTTTAGGAATATACAAATATTCAACTTTTCATAATTTATTTAATGTATACAATCCTTAATTATAAATAAAGGATAGGTCCAGGGGTGGACATTTAAAATATTTATATTTTTTTGGTGTCAACACATAACTCATTCTGAAATTTACATATTTGTGTATGTACACAAATATTGTTTTATTTGTGGTTGACTGTGTACCAGACTGTAAATAATTTCAGTGCATTTTTTTCTGGATTCAGTAACCCATCCTTACATGACAGAATATGTCCTTGTCTTTATATTTCCATTTTTGTTCACAGGGGGATGTGGTTTATTTATTTACTGAATGATGTATTATGACTATTATTATTATAATTATTTATCTATTCTTGCACAATTTTATTTTATTCTAATTCTTTATTGGGTCACAGTTCACAGTAATATATGTTATCTCTTTATTTATTTATTTTTAGTGAGATTTGATTTTATTATGATTTTCATAGTCTCTCTCGTTGGGCATCTGCCTGCCAGAGGGCGCCCTATTCACTTTAGGACTTTTTTGTTCTGAGCGGGAGGATGGCGTCATGTGACGTCACTTCCGCCCCGCGTAAAGTTCAGCAGAGTTTCACTCCGAAGGAGAGAGCGCTCATCGACGGCTAATTGACAGTTGTTCCATCTGCGGATTATTCGCCTGAGGAAGATCGATTTTAGATCGAAACGTAGCGACACTGTGTGTGCGAGTCTCACTTTTATTATTTTGTGCATTTGTTAGTGTTTTTTGTACATAGTTTTTTTCTGTGAAAAAATAAAAGTTTTCGTGTTTGGAAGAAGACGTTCACCGTTTCTTTCTCCACGGTTTTTAAGTGTTTTTTGCACAACTAGTACTGTCCCGGCCGGGACAAGTACAACTTTGACCGTACACATGGACGCATACGAGAGAGACGATGATGACGGTGACGGTGAGTGGATTCTTGTTCGGAGCGGACGCGGCAGACGGCGCGGCACGGGCGGCCGTTCACAGCCGCGTTACGACGGCTCTTATCCACGCCGCTTTCCCACACAGCGGCGGAGTTATGCTTCGGTCACCAGAGGTGATTCGTTTATTGATGGCCGCTTCAACACCGGACATCGTTACGCTCAGCAGCCCATGGCAAACAGAGCGTCCCGCGTTCCTTCCCGCACGCGGCAACA
Source organism: Solea senegalensis (assembly GCF_019176455.1). Classification (NCBI taxonomy): domain Eukaryota; kingdom Metazoa; phylum Chordata; class Actinopteri; order Pleuronectiformes; family Soleidae; genus Solea; species Solea senegalensis. Next base: position 14,271 of record NW_025321737.1, on the reverse strand, counting down.
GTGGAATAACGGTGAGCAGCGGCGGGAAACATACTGGGAGGATCGCCGACCACAGCAGGGTCCACCACAAGGGCGACAGCAGCAGCAGCAGCAGCAGTGGCAGCGGCAGCGGCAGCAGCAGCAGCAGCAGCGGCAGCAGCAGCAGGGACCACAGCTGCGCGAATTTCAGCGGCAACCGCCGCAGCGGTCACAGCAGCAGCCACCGCGGAGCCAAAACCAACGGTTGCCACAGCAATTACGTCAGCCACAGCGCCAATTTCAGCGGTGGCCACAACAGCGGCGACAGCAGCGGGTTGCATGGCAACGCCCACAGCGACCTCAACAGCGTCCACAGCAACGGCCGCAGCAGCGCCCCCAGCGGGCACATCAGGTAGAGAGTGATGACCCGGATTTCATTGAGAAGGTGCACATTTTGCACCGGATTATTAAAGCTGCACACCACCTTAACAATGTTTCCGGAGATGCTCCGCCCCCTAATATAAGCCGTATGACTGAGACACTGGCGCTTTTTATTAAGCCAGCTTCTCCCAGTGAAGCGACAGCATTGCTATTGGAGGGAAATGCTAAGAACTGGGAGCACACCTCCATCCTGGTGCTACAGCAGCATTATAAGGGGATTATCCGGGAGGATGTGAACAGTTTGGCTGTTTTTAATGATCAGAACTGGCAGGATCCGTTCCAGGTGGCTTCTTCTTGGGCAAGAAGAAATATTGGGAGAAGGTTATTGCCTGAGACTTTACAGCAGGTGGAGGCAGAGATTATGGTGCGGCTCGCGGAACACGCCACAGCTCCAGCTGCTGTAATTCCAGCAGCCTCACCGCCAGTTCCAGCCTCATCAGTGGCTCCAGCTCCAATTCAGGCTGCTCTAGCTCCAGTTCAGGCTGCTCCAGCTCCAGTTCAGGCTGCTCCAGCTCCAGTTCAGGCAGCTCCAGCTCCAATTCAGGCAGCTCCGCTCCAATTCAGGCTCCAATTCAGGCAGCCCGACCAGCGCGCGCTCCAGCTCCAGTTCAGGCAGCTTTGGCTCCGACAGCTCCTGCTCCAATTTTAGCAGCTCCAGTTCTGCTACCAGCCGCAGCTCCGGCTCTTTCAGCACCAGGGATAGCTCCCATAACAACTCCAGCTCCAGTTTCAGTTGCCGCTCCTGTTTCAGGACCCTGGACAGCTCCAGTCACAGCTCCAGCTCCCTCTACAGTAGCAACTTTGTTTTCAGGACTAGGGACAGCTCCAGCTGCAGCACCTTCTCTCACCACCTTCAGCACCATCGTCAGAGCGCGGGTACACCAGAGTGTGGGCACAAGTATGGTGTCTTCTGCCACAATGACAGACTTTGGTCACGACTGGAGCCCACAGCGGTTAGACATGGGCAATGACACGCCTCCTCCCATTCTTACTCCCTTCCGCTTACCTGTTTCACCTCCTCCACAGACGATGACAGGAGCGTCCCTACGGACTTCTTCTGCCCCAGCAGCAACCTGTGTAGGGTCTCTTCCTGCTCCTGCCCACGTTTTTTCTCCTCCACCGACTTCTGCACCTCTCATCTCTCCGCCTCTGGCACAGAGGCTCCGGAGAGCGAACACGGGCAGGGCGGCAGTGACAGCAACACCTGCAAACCCCTCCACCCCACAGCCACGTAGGGTTCTCTCTGCTTCTCGGGCAGAGGCCGTGTTTGATGTGGACACTATCTCGGTCCTTGTTTCAGAGGAGGAGGAGGACGACACTTTCAGCCTTCAGGCTACACCACCACACCCCCCTCCCCCTCAACGACCATCCAGTCTCCCTGCGAGACTATTTCAGCCCACAAGCAGCCCCAGCAACACTATGACCAGATTTCTGGCGGCTCGGTCACCGACAACGGGCATGCGTAGGGTGACGAGACACGTGAGCACCATGCGCAAGATGAAGGAATGGGGATTGAATGTGAGGAGGAAGAACCTCATTATTGGAGACTCTAACCTTTGCAGGTTTCCAGCTTTCCGGGAGCAGCACCTTCAGATAGATTGCTATCCTGGGGCCAACTTCCGGCATGCTGGGGCGATCATCTCCAAGGCCACCTGCACCACACAACCGGAGAAGATCATCCTGGCGTTCGGTCTTAACCACCGCTCACAGAGGCTACCTCCCACCTCGGTGAAGCAACTCCAGGCAGCTCTACGGGCCACGAAGCTGCGCTTTCCGGATGCCAGGGTCATGGTACCTATCATTAACTTCTCCCCTTCTCTCCCTCAACAGGAGAGGTTTGCATTACAGGCTCTGAATCGCTACATTTTCGAGAACTGCGAGTCGATCGAAACGATTCAGAGGGATAAGTTCAGCACGGGACCAGACAACGTGCACTGGTCCAAGGAAACGGCAAGGGCCATATTGTCTCACTGGTGTGAGGCATTAAACTAGGGAGCCCCTCAAGCTCTTGTTTATATGAGGGGTTTAAGAATGTTTTGGTTTTGTCTAATTCTGTTCATTTGTCCACCCCGCAGCTTGCTCTTCTTAACAGAGGCCTGACCTTTGTCCCCACCATTAATATTAATAGTAATATCAGGCAACAGTCTAGATTCGACCTTCAAAATTACCATAGAAGATTAAAGTTGGCAGCTTTCTATGGTGATGAGGGTGATTCCAGGCCCCCCCCTTTCACTCCCACATCTGATTGGGCCCCCCTCGATGCACAACTACCCCCCCAAGTTGTTAAGTTAATCAAAAAGGACTCAAAATATCTGGACCGTCATTTCAGGATCCAGCATGTGACTCCAAATTTGACAGGGGAAGAACAATTAGCACTAAAAGAGTTGATGAATAACAAAAATATTATTATTAAACCTGCCGATAAAGGCAGTGTAGTTGTAGTTATGGACCGAGGGCAATATTTGTGGGAGGGATACAGACAATTAAACGATAAAAACTATTACATTAAATTACAAAAACCAATTTATCTGGACACCATCCCATTAGTGACAAAAATCATCAATAAACTTCATGAAAAGAAGTTTATTAATTGGAAACAAAAAAAGTATTTACTTGGTGATCCAGAGCCCAGACCTAGACGCTTTTACATGTTGCCAAAGATACACAAGGACCCTGTTAAGTGGAGCAAGCCACATGTGATTCCCCCAGGTCGCCCTATTGTTTCTGACTGCAGCAGTGAAACCTACAGAACAGCAGAGTACCTGGACTTTTTTCTGAATCCACTGTCCACTATGCACCCTAGTTACATTAAAGATACATATGATTTTATAGATAAAGTAAAAAATATACATATTCCGGCAGATTCGATCTTGTTTACTATCGACATTGATAGTCTCTACACTAATATAGACATAAAGGAGGGGATTCAATCTGTGAAGAACATTTTTTCCAAAAATTATGATAAAAAAAGACCGGATAAAGAACTATTACAATTATTAGAGATTAATTTGACTAAAAATGATTTTGAATTCAATGATGAATATTTTTTACAAATTAAGGGCACAGCAATGGGCAAGAAATTTGCGCCCGCATATGCCAACATTTTTATGGCAGATTGGGAGGCAGGAGCCCTCCGACAGTGTGACAAGAGACCCATACAATATTATCGCTATTTAGACGATATTTGGGGCGTATGGACACATTCAGAAGATGATTTTAAGGTTTTCCTTAACACTCTTAATAATTACAATCCGTCTATTAAGGTTAAATCCACCATGGATCGAAATTCTGTAGATTTTTTGGACACAACCACATTCAAGGGGCCCACTTTTAATCAAACTAATCGATTGGACATTAAAGTTTTTTTTAAAGAGACGGATACACATGCATTATTGCACAATACCAGCTTTCACCCGAGACATACTTTTGCAGGTCTAATTAAATCGCAATTGTTACGCTTCCACAGGATCTGCACACAGAAGGAAGATTTTCAGAGGGCGTCTAGAGTTCTCTTCACTGCCTTGGCCAGCAGGGGGTACTCTAGGACCTTCCTTAGAAATTGTTACAAGAGGTTCCTTCAAATTAAACCCCAAATAGTGTCCTCTATGGTGCCCTTTATCACCACTTATTCGGACTCCACGGTGAAGCTGGTCAGAGAAGTTAAGAAAAACTTTGAAGATTCCTTTAAAGAAAGGGGTGTTTTATATAATCATAGGATCATTGCTGCATTTAGAAAAAACAAAAATCTGAAGGATTACCTGGTAAAAGCAAAAATTCCTAAATTTACTGATCCCAAACCAAGGCCACTGGATAAATTCTTTAAACAGCAAGTATGGGTGTCTAATAATAGGACCAAATTTACATACCAAATTGATAATAAGGGAAATATTAATTCCAGAAACTGTGTTTATATAATAATTTGCAAACAATGTGGACTTAAATATGTCGGTGAGACTGGAAACACGATTCGCACCAGATTCTCACGACATAGACATAACATTTTAAGAAAGAAAGACATCCATACTCACTTGGTTAAACACTTTCTTCAGCACGGCTGGGATTCAGTTCAGGCCTCCGTTCTTGAATCAAACCCGAATTGGAACGTGGCCCAGAGACGGAGAGCCGAGAGGGCCTGGATAATGAAATTAGGCACTTTAATTCCACATGGTCTTAATGAGGTCTAGTTGTGGTGCTACATAGGACTGGATGGAGTGTGCACGAATTTCATCACTGCTTCGCAGTGATGAAATTCTCTTTTTCCCTTCCCTAACCCTTACCCATTCCCATGGGTTGCCTAACCTTTGACCCTAAATGAATAGACCGGGATGTGTGTTGTTAGTGTGATCATCAAAACAAACCCCCCCCCATATTATTTATTTTTTGTAATATGAAAAATAAGATATACATCTTTAAAATATTATAGGACAATTTAAGAACATGGGGTGATTGATACTGGTACTTCAATATAAATACATCAAAATGACTTACCTTTGAAATGTAAATATATAATATAATGATAATTTCTTGAAAATGGGCTTTATAAATCCTGGAGGTAATCTTTTGATGTTGTTTGTGTTTCTCTTCTCGTCTGGGGAGAGAGGGGAGAAGCATGGGCAACAATTAATTAATTAATAATACTTACGCTAAACATAGCTACAAATTATTATTCTAAATAATGTTTAAATACTTACCTGTTAAAAACCATAAATACTTTTTGAATAAAAATAATAATATATTTTTTTATTATTATTGTGAATACTTACCTTAAAAATATGTGAAATACTTACCTGAAAAAGAGTTCTATTTAATAGTTCTCAAAGAATTAATTGAATTTAATCTATGTCCAGGGGTGGACACTTGTGAACACATGTTTTTTGTATATTTGTATATATGTACATATGTGTATATATGTATTTTCTATATTTATTTTTATGTATTAAGAGACGGGGTCTGTGCACTAGAATGTACATGTTGTTAATTATTTCATATATATTCATGTGTTTCTGTGCACTATTGAGACCTGCAGTCACGAAGTTCTCCTCCAGAGGGAGCCAGTTAGCCCCGGGAGATGAATGATGTGTGATCCACGGGGGTATTTTGCCTGTCTGATTATTTTATGGACATTTTTCTTTTACACATTATTATATAACTTAATTTGAATTTTGTATCCTTCTTGTTTTTGTGGTTATTCACATTTGCCCTTACGTGGATCCTCATAATGTATGTATATATGTATATATTTTTAAGTTGATTTATGTTGTCGTCATTTTTTCACACACATATACTTATGTGTGTCTCTCTCATTTGGGCACTAGACCACCTGGTGGCGCTTCTCTCCCTTTTCTCCTGTGACGCGGGGCCCTGGGGGGGCGTCATATGACGCTTCTTCCGCCCCGCGAAAAAATCATCACACTGACACTGACAGAGAGAGTGTTCACGTTGAGTTTTTGCCAGTGCTTATTCCAACAGCTTTATAGCCTGAAGAAGGTCCAGTTTCGACCGAAACGTTGCGTACTGTGTACGACTGTTATCAGCTTTTTTGTTTTCAATAATAAAAAAGCTTTTGTTTTGAAGAGGAAGCCTTCGCCTTCATTCTTGACGCTAAGCTAAGTTTGATTGACAGCCAGCCGCTGTCGCGGCTAAAAACATTAGCTTCCTTTTCACCGCACACATGTACGGGAACGAGAGAGAAGATGACGACGATGACGACAGCGAGTTTATCGTGGTGAGACGGAGACGCGGCAGACAGCGTTCCAGAGGCGGTAATCCACCACGGAAATCCAGCGCTTTTTACCCCGGCCGTGAGCCGGTGCAACAGCGGAGTTATGCCTCCGTGACCAGGGGCGGACCACCGAGGCAGTTTTCCGCCGGACCACACTACCCACGGCGTGATGCAGCGGCTTCAGCGACTCGGCAGCAGCACCAGAGCCGACCACGGTGGGCCGGTGAGTCACAGCGGCAGGATCGCCAGGTTTATTTCGACCGGGCACGACGTGCCGATGATGACGTCACACACTGGCAGGATCACCGGGTTACACAGCGGAGCTGGAGCAGACAGCGTGCGCCGCAGCGGCGTTACTACGACCCTCCTCCACAGCAGCGCTACCACGACCGCCCTCCACAACAGCGCTACTTCCAACAGCAGCGGCGACAGGGCCAGCAGTGGCAGCAGCAGCCGCGGGGTCATCAGCAACAGCAGCGTCCGCCACGACAACAACAGGGGTTACCATGGCAACGCCCCCAACGGCAGCGTCCATGGCAACGCCCCCAACAGCAGCGCCCATGGCAGCGCCCCCAACCTCAACGGCCCAATCAAAGGGGGCAGCAATCGGCTCAGCAGCACCCCCAACACACAAGGCCACATCAGGTACCCAGTCAGGATCCTGATTTTGTTGAAAAGGTGCGGGTCCTCCACCGTATTATTAAGTCTGCTCACCACTTAAAAAATGTTTCGGGGGCGGACCCACCCCCAACTATCAGTAGCATGACTCTCACTCTAGCTACATTCATCAAACCTGCATTCCCAAGTGATGACACTATGGGGCGTATTGAGGGAAATGCAAAAAATTGGCAATCCACCTCCATTGACATATTAAAGGGGCATTATGAAACCTTAATAGAGGACGAGATCAAGAATCTCGCAGCGTTTTCTGTTGGTGAATGGAGAGGGCCCCTCCAGATCGCCTGGTCCTGGGCACAGAGGAACCTGGGAAGGCGATTGCTACCAGAAACTCTGCAGCAGACGGAGGCAGTTATTCTGGCACGCTTGAGCGAACTTCCCACAGCACCTGCGGTTGTGGATTCAGCCCCTACAGCCGCAGTTTAAGTTCCAGCATCCACCTCTGCAGTCGTAGTCTCAGCCCCCACGGCTGCAACTCAGGCCCCGGTCTCCGGCTCTGCAGCTGCAGCCTCAGCCCCTGCAGCTGCAGCAGCTCAAGTAACTCCTGTAGCTGCAGACTCAGCCCCTGTAGTTGCAGGAGCTTCAGCCCTCACTGTCAGGGCGCAGGTTCACCAGGCAGTGGACAATCTCGCCCTTCCACGTGCTGCTGCAGCTCCCCATGTGACCACCATGATGTCCACAGCCACAATGACAGACCCCAGCCACGAGTGGAGTCCACAGCAGTCTGAAAGGCAGACCGAAACCCACGCCCCCACCCCAGCTCCCTTCCACTCACCTGTTGTAGTGCCTCCTGTTTCCACAGCGACGACATCCTCGTCTGCTTCTCCTCCTGCTGCATCTGTAGCCCCTGCACCAGCACCGAGGACCCAGAGGCGTATGAGGGAGGCTTCCAGCCGGAGACCAGCAGCTGAAACACAAACACAAACAACCGTGTTCACACCAGAACCCGAACAACGGTCACACCCACCTGCTGCTCATTCCAGCAACAGATGTGTGTTATACGATGTGGACAGCATCTTTTCTCTGGCCACGGAGGGTGAAGACTCTAACAGTCCCACCACTACACCGATACAGCCCCTCCGGGCCTCCCCAGCCCTCCCACGCCCAGCCAGTCTTCCTACCAGTTTCCCACGGCTGACACCGACCACCAGACAGAGGACCCTAGCCGGGCTCATGGAGCCCCTCTCTTCGGGCAGACGCAGAGTTACTCGCCACATCAGCACTCTGCGTAAGATGAAGGACTGGCATGTCACAGTCAGGGAGAAGATCCTAATTGTGGGGGACTCCAACGTTTGCAGGTTCCCGCCCTTCTTGGATCAGCACCTGCAGGTGGACGGCTACCCGGGGGCTAACTTTCGCCACGCTGCGGCCCTGTTGTCCAGAGCCATCGCCATCACACCACCAGAGCTGGTTGTCCTGGCCTTTGGTTTAAACCACAGGTCACAGAGCGCTCACCTGACCTCTGTGAAGCAGCTGCAGGCAGCTTTGAGAGCTACAAAGCTGAGATTTCCCCTCGCCAGAGTTCTTATCCCGGCCATCAACTTCTCCTCTGCTCTGCCACAGCATGAGAAGTTCAGTCTCCTGGCTCTTAATCGCCACATCCAGGAGCACTGTGACTTTATTCCACCTCTGCCGAGGGAGAAGTTCAGCACTGAGGCTGACCAGGTCCACTGGTCGAAGGAGACGGCGGCTGCCATGTTCGACCACTGGTGTGAGCATTTAAACTGAGGGTCCCCACAAACCTCTCCTCTCAAGTGGGGTTTAAGAATGTGTTGATGTTATGTGATTCTGTTCACTTGTCCACCCCACAGCTTGCTCTTCTTGACAGAGGCCTTACTTTCATCCCCACTATTAATATTAACAGTAATATCAGGCAACAGTCTAGATTCGACTTACAAAAATACCATAGAAGATTAAAGTTGGCAGCTTTCTATGGTGATGAGGGTGATTCCAGCCCCCCCTTTCACTCCCACATCTGATTGGGCCCCTCCCGATGCACAACTACCCCCCCAGGTTGTTAAGTTAATTAAAAAGGACTCAAAATATCTGGACCGTCATTTCAGGATCCAGCATGTGACTCCAAATTTGACAGGGGAAGAACAATTAGCACTAAAAGAGTTAATGAATAATAAAAATATCATTATTAAACCTGCAGATAAAGGCAGTGTAGTGGTAGTTATGGACCGAGTGCAATATTTGTGGGAGGGATATAGACAATTAAATGATAAAAATTATTACGTTAAATTACAAAAACCAATATATCTGGACACCATCCCATTAGTGACTAAAATCATCAATAAACTTCATGAGAAGAAGTTTATTAATTCGAAACAAAAACAATATTTACTTGGTGATCCAGAACCCAGACCTAGACGTTTTTACATGTTGCCAAAGATACACAAGGACCCTGTCAAGTGGAGCAAGCCGCACATTATGCCTCCAGGTCGCCCCATTGTTTCTGACTGCAGCAGTGAGACCTACAGAACCGCAGAGTACCTGGACTTTTTCCTGAATCCACTGTCCACTACGCACCCTAGTTACATTAAAGACACATATGATTTTATAGACAAAATTAAAAATGTAGATATTCCGGCAGATTCGATCCTCTTTACTATCGATATTGATAGTCTCTACACTAATATAGACATAAAGGAGGGAATTCAATCAGTGAAGAACATTTTTTCCAAAAACTATGATAAAAAGATGATTTTCAGAAAGCGACTAAAGTACTCTTCACTGCTTTGGCCAGCAGGGGGTACTCTAGATCCTTCCTTAGATATTGTTACAAGAGGTTCCTCCAAATTAAACCTCAAATTGTGTCCTCTGTGGTGCCTTTTATCACCACTTATTCGGACTCCACGGTGAAGCTGGTCAGAGAAATTAAGAAAAACTTTGAAAATTCCTTTAAAGAAAGGGGAATTTTATATAATCACAGGATCATTGCTGCATTCAGAAAAAAACAAAAATCTGAAGGATTACCTGGTAAAAGCCAAAATTCCTAAATTAACTGATCCCAAACCAAAGCCACTGGATAAATTCTTTAAACAGCAAGTGTGGGTGTCTAATAATAGAACCAAATTGATATATCAAATTGATAGTAAGGGAAATAATAATTCCAGAAACTGTGTCTATATAATAATTTGCAAACAATGTGGCCTTAAATATGTCGGTGAGACTGGAAGCACGATTCGCACCAGATTCTCACGACATAGACATAATATTTTAAGAAAGAAAGACATCCATAATCACCTGGTTAAACACTTTCTGCAGCACGGCTGGGATGCAGTTCAGGTCTCCGTCCTTGAATCTAACCCGAATTGGAACACGAACCAGAGACAGAGAGCCGAGAGGGTCTGGATATACAAATTAGGCACTTTAGTTCCACATGGTCTTAATGAGGCTTGGTTGTGATGCTGCATAGAACTGGATTCTTTTCCCCTTCCCCTAACCCTAACCCGGTGGAAAAATGAAAAATATCAGAAAAATCCTTACCTCAGCTGAATGTGCACAAAAACAGACACAGATAGAAACACACATGCAAACAGTGAAATCATTGCAAAATCAAACACTGAGGATATATAACTATATTTTATAAGATTTCAACTTTATTTGTGAGGTTTATGTTATGGGACATTAGAAGAATGAAAAAAAATCAGAAAACAACCGTATCCCTGCTGAATGTGCACAAAAACAGACACAAATAGAAAAACACATCCGAACAGTGAAATCTTTGCAAAATCAAACACTGAGGGGACAGAAGTATATCTTATAAGATTTCAACTTTATTTGTGAGGTTTATGTTATGTGACAGTGGAAAAATGAAAAATATCAGAAAAATCCTTATCTCAGCTGAATGTGCACAAAAACAGATACAGATAGAAAATGACATCCAAACAGTGAAATCATTGCAAAATCAAATACTGAGGTTATATAAGTATATCTTATAAGATTTTGACTTTACTTGTGAGGTTTATGTTATGGGACATTAGAAGAATGAAAAAAAATCAGAAAACAGCCGTATCCCTGCTGAATGTGCACAAAAACAGACACAAATAGAAAAACACATCCAAACAGTGAAATCTTTGCAAAATCAAACACTGAGGGTACAGAAGTATATCTTATAATATTTTAAATTTACTTGTGAGGTTTATGTTATGTGACAGTGGAAAAATGAAAAATATCAGAAAAATCCTTATCTCAGCTGATTGTGCACAAAAACAGACACAGATAGAAAAACACATGCAAACAGTGAAATCATTGCAAAATCAAACACTGAGGGTACAGAAGTATATCTTATAAGATTTTGACTTTATTTGTGAGGTTTATGTTATGGGACAGTGGAAAAATATCAGAAAAATCCTTATCTCAGCTGAATGTGCACTAAAACAGATACAGATAGAAAAACACATGCAAACAGTGAAATCATTGCAAAATTAAACACTGAGGATATATAACTATATTTTATAAGATTTCAACTTTATTTGTGAGGTTTATGTTATGGGACAGTAGAAAATTGAAAAAATCAGAAAACAGCCGTATTCCCGCTGAATGTGCACAAAAACAGACACAAATAGAAAAACACATTTAAAAACAGTGAAATCATTGCAAAATCAAACACTGAGGATATATAACTATATTTTATAAGATTTCAACTTTATTTGTGAGGTTTATGTTATGTGACAGTGGAAAAATGAAAAATATCAGAAAAATCCTTATCTCAGCTGAATGTGCACAAAAACAGATACAGATAGAAAAACACATGCAAACAGTGAAATCATTGCAAAATCAAACACTGAGGGTATATAACTATATCTTATAAGATTTCAACTTTATTTGTGAGGTTTATGTTATGGGACAGTAGAAAAATGAAAAATATCAGAAAAATACTTATGTCAGCTGAATGTGCACAAAAACAGACGCAGATAGAAAAACACATGCAAACAGTGAAATTATTGCAAAATCAAACACTGAGGTTATATAACTATATCTTATAAGATTTTGACTTTACTTGTGAGGTTTATGTTATGGGACATTAGAAGAATGAAAAAAAATCAGAAAACAGCCGTATCCCTGCTGAATGTGCACAAAAACAGACACAAATAGAAAAACACATGCAAACAGTGAAATCATTGCAAAATCAAACACTGAGGATATATAACTATATTTTATAAGATTTCAACTTTATTTGTGAGGTTTATGTTATGGGACATTAGAAGAATGAAAAAAAATCAGAAAACAGCCGTATCCCTGCTGAATGTGCACAAAAACAGACACAAATAGAAAAACACATGCAAACAGTGAAATCATTGCAAAATCAAACACTGAAGGTATATAACTATATCTCATAAGATTTTAACTTCATTTTTGAGGTTTATGTTATGGGACAGTGGAAAAATGAAAAATATCAGAAAAATCCTTATCTCAGCTGAATGTGCACAAAAACAGGTACAGATAGAAAAACACATCCGAACAGTGAAATCTTTGCAAAATCAAACACTGAGGGTATATAACTATATCTTATAAGATTTTAACTTATTTGCGAGGTTTATGTTATGGGACAGTAGAAGAATGAAAAAAAAAACAGGAAAATCCTTATCTCAGCTGAATGTGCACAAATACAGATACAGATAGAAAAACACATCCGAACAGTGAAATCTTTGCAAAATCAAACACTGAGGGTATATAACTATATCTTATAAAATTTTAACTTTATTTGTGAGGTTTATGTTATGGGACAGTAGAAAAATATCCGAAAAATCCTTATCTCAGCTGAATGTCCACAAAAACAGACACAGATAGAAAAACACATGCAAACAGTGAAATCATTGCAAAATCAAACACTGAGGGTACAGAAGTATATCTTATAAGATGTTAACTTTATTTATGAGGTTTATGTTATGGGACAGTAGGAAAATGAAAAATATCAGAAAAATCCTTATCTCTGCTGAATCAAAACACTGAGGGTATATAACTATATCTTATAAGATTTTGACTTTACTTGTGAGGTTTATGTTATGGGACATTAGAAGAATGAAAAAAAATCAGAAAACAGCCCTATCCCTGCTGAATGTGCACAAAAACAGACACAAATAGAAAAACACATCCAAACGGTGAAATCATTGCAAAATCAAACACTGAGTGTACAGAAGTATATCTTATAAGATTTTAACTTTATTTGTGAGGTTTATGTTATGGGACAGTAGAAATTTGAAAAAATCAGAAAAAAGCCGTATCCCCGCTGAATGTGCACAAAAACAGACACAAATAGAAAAACACATTTAAAAACAGTGAAATCATTGCAAAATCAAACACTGAGGATATATAACTATATTTTATAAGATTTCAACTTTACTTGTGAGGTTTATGTTATGGGACAGTAGAAAAATGAAAAATATCAGAAAAATACTTATGTCAGCTGAATGTGCACAAAAACAGACGCAGATAGAAAAACACATGCAAACAGTGAAATTATTGCAAAATCAAACACTGAGGGTATATAACTATATCTTATAAGATTTTAACTTTATTTGTGAGGTTTATGTTATGGGACATTAGAAGAATGAAAAAATCAGAAAGCAACCATATAAAAACACATCCGAACAGTGAAATCTTTGCAAAATCAAACACTGAGGGGACAGAAGTATATCTTATAAGATTTCAACTTTATTTGTGAGGTTTATGTTATGTGACAGTGGAAAAATGAAAAATATCAGAAAAATCCTTATCTCAGCTGATTGTGCACAAAAACAGACACAGATAGAAAAACACATGCAAACAGTGAAATCATTGGTAAAATCAAACACTGAGGGTACAGAAGTATATCTTTATAAGATGTTAACTTATATTTATGAGGTTTATGTTATGGGACAGAGGAAAATTTAGAAAAATATCAGAAAATCCTTTATCTCTGCTGAATCAAACACTGAGGGTATATAACTATATCTTATAAGATTTTAACTTATTATTTGTTGAGGGTTTTTGTTATGGACAGCAGAAAATTGAAAAATGAGAAACAGCCTCTTATCCCTGCTGAATGTGCACAAAAACAGACACAACAGAAAACACATCCAACGTAGGAAATCATTGCAAAATCAACACTGAGGTACAGAAGCATATCTTATAAGATTTTGACTTAATTGGTGAGGCTTATGTTATGGGACACAGAAGAATGAAAATCAGAAACAGCCGTATTCCTGCTGAATGTGCACAAAACAGACACAAATAGAAAACACATAAAAATAGTGAAATTCATTGTAAAATCAAACACTGAAGGTGTATATAACTATATCTCATAAGATTTTAACTTCATTTTTGAGGTTTATGTTATGGGACAGTGGAAAAATGAAAGATATCAGAAAAATCCTTATCTCAGCTGAATGTGCACAAAAACAGACACAGATAGAAAAACAAATGCAAACAGTGAAATCTTTGCAAAATCAAAGACTGAGGGTATATAACTATATCTTATAAGA
>NW_025321736.1:0-12249 GCF_019176455.1 Solea senegalensis | reverse complement strand
ATGCACACACACAGTGTATGTGTGTTTTGTTCCTCAGATCTTGAGCTGGTTTGTTCAGATCTGTCTGGGCCTCAAACACATCCATGACCAGAAGATTCTGCACAGAGACATCAAAGCTCAGGTAACACACACACACACACACACACACACACATTATTGAAATAATACACACACACATACACACACACAGCGCCTTCATTGATCTTTGTCTTCTAGAACATCTTCCTCACCAGGGAGTGAATTAAAGCCAAGCAAACTGGGAGATTCTTGAATCAAGGAGAATAAGAATAAGTAGAGTTTACACACACACACATTATTATTATTAGACACACACACACACACTCATCATTTCTGGTAGCAGAACATTAGTGTGTGCTTAACATGTAGATGAAAATCACACAATCAAATCATATATGTGTGTGTGTGTGTGTGTGTGTGTGTGTGTGTGTGTTTAACATAGATGAAAAATCACACAATCAAATCATATATGTGTGTGTGTGTGTGTGTGTGTGTGTAGTACCATGGAGATGGCCAGGGACCTGGGACACCATACTCACTCTCTTTCACCATAGGACTGCAAAACCAACCATACAATAACAAGATTATACACACACACACACACACACTATGTAACTGTGAGAAAAGTGTAAATTAAAGATAGTTATCAGCAGTCGTGTTTGTATAAGATGTTGACTTGTGTGTGTGTGTGTGTCCTCTCTGCAGGGATATCTGGTCTCTGGGTTGTGTCCTCTATGAGCTCTGCACCCTGAAACATCCAGTAAACACACACACACACACACACACACACACACACAGACACAATAAAAACTGAGTGTGTGTGTGTTGACCTGCAGTTTGAGGGCAGCAGTCTGCGGCAGGTGGTCAGTAAAATCTGCAGGGGGCGCTACAACCCAGTACCCAGCTGTTACTCGTCTGAGCTCCGCCTCCTGATCACTCAACTGTTCAAGGTGAGAAGACGTGAGATGAAAACAACATCACAGTAAACAATAAAGGGTCTGAGGATCTGAGGGTCTGAGGTCCAGAGGAAGACCACAGTAAACAATAAAGGGTCTGAGGTTCTGAGGGTCTGAGGTCCAGAGAAGGTTGATGGTTGAAGGTCGAAGGTTGATAATCTGGTCTTTTGGAACCAGATTGTTGGAACGTTGAGACTGTTGATGTTACAGAAAAGCAGGAGACAGTCCCCGGTGTTGCTGGTCTTCTGTCAAACCCTGGTCTGTTGCTGTCAACTTGAGTGTTGAGGTCACTCATCGAGATGTTCACATCATGGCTGGTGATGAAAGTATCCTGTGACGTGTGTGCTGTGATGATCCTGTCGGTTTGCTGAGAATCCGGACCCTCCTCACACCGGGTCCTAGACTCCGACTGCTTTGATTATTTTAAATGTTCTTCATTTTCAGGTGAATCCTCGTCAACGTCCATCTGTCTCTTCTGTCCTCAAACGTCCTTTTCTGGAGACACTCAGCAAACACCTGCACCCACAGGTACACACAACTACACACAAGTACACGTAACTACACACAGCTACAAACAACTAACACAACGACACCGTGTGTGTGTGTGTGTGTGTGTGTGTGTGTGTGTGTGTGTGTGTGTGTGTGTGTGTGTGTGTGTGTGTAGGAGAGGATCAGTCACTAAAAGCTGCAGAGAAACAGAATAATAACAGCATCTAATCCTCCAGGTTTGAACACACACACACACACACACACACACGCATGATGACAACATGAATCACGGTGTCACTCTCTGGTCCAGAGATGATCCACAGATCCAGAGGAGGAGGAGCCGTGAAGAGACAGAGCGCCAAACCGGTGTGGAGGGCCCCGTCCACAATCAACGGACCCGCCCACCACAGAGTAATGACGTTAATCTGAACACTGAAGAGACAAAATCAGTGTGTGTGTGTGTGTGTGTGTGTCACATGACTAAACAATGACAACATGAACTTGTTTTCAGCCTCTTCATCTCAGAGCAGCAGACAGAGAGGTCAGAGGTCAACACAACCACAGGTGAGTTTCAGTTAGTGACATCATCACATCTGTCACCTTTGACCTAACACAGGTGTTCTCTGCTCACACACACACACACACACACACAGGGGTCAGTACCAGCACTATCACGCTCAGCTGGACGCTCTTCATCTTCATCATCATCATCGTCGCCCACGTCCTCAGGAGGAAGTCGAGCGGCGTGAAGATCAGGCTCCGCCTCCTCCTGTGGAGCCATACCAGCTGTGAGTGACCTTTGACCGCTGTGTTAATTTAATATGAATTCAATTGTTTTCACACTGATTGTTTGTAAACAAACAAAAACAATCATGACATCATCATTAGCTGCAGTCACAGGAGTTAGCTAACAAAGCTAAGCTAACATTGATTTAAAGGAACAATTCAACATTTCAGCATCATGACTCTGTTGGCTTAGCTTAGCACTGAGGTAGACGTCTCACATTTGTTTTAAATGAACTAAACTGAGTCTTTATGCTAAAGCTAAGCTAATGCTGTGTCTGTGTGTCAGTGTTGCTGCAGCTCGTCATGAATATCTACAGAGAAAATATGAAGCTAAAGAATATAAACTGAGAGCAGAGAAACAACTGGTAACACACACACACACACACACACAACACACACACACACCTGCTCTAACCTTTGACCTCTCAGGGTCTGCGTCCATGCACAGCTGAGAGTCACAGACCTGGAGGTCAGGAACTGGACAAGGGACGACCTGAGGATAGGAGACAGGAGGGACAGCAGGTGAGACGTCCATCAATCTTTATTTATATAACATTTATATACATTTAAAATGTAACACAAGTGTGTGTGTGTCTGTGTGTGTCTGTGTGTGTCTGTGTGTGTGTGTGTGTGTAGGAGTACCTGCGTCAGCTGGATGTCATTAGACATCAGTATCATCAAGAGATGAGACATAGGAGACTGAGAGCAGAGGTAAACACACTAACCTTAAAAACCAGTCAATCACTAACCTTAACCAGTTAATCAATAACCTTAAAAACCAGTGAATCACTGACCTTAAAAAACAGTTAATCAATAACCTAAAAACCAGTTAATCACTAACCTTAAAACTACGAAATTTAAATCCAGTATCACTAACCTTAAAAACCAGTGAATCACTGACCTTAACCAGTTAATCACTAACCTTAACCAGTTAATCACTAACCTTAACCAGTGAATCCTAATAACTTTTAAACAGAATCATCAATCTTTTAACCAGTTAATCACTAACCCAATCCAGTTAATCACTAACCTTAACCAGTTAATCACTAACCTTAAAAGTCAGTGAATCACGAACTTATGCAACCCAGTTAATCACTAACCTTAAAAAACAGTTCATCACTAACCTTGACCAGTTAATCACTAACTCAGCAGTTCATCACTAACCATAACCAGTTAATCACTAACTCCAACCAGTTAATCACTAACCTAAAACCAGTCAATCACCAACTCCTAACCAGTTAATCAATACCTTAAAACCAGTGAATCACTGACCTTAAAAACAGTTCATCACTAAATCATAACCAGTTAATCACTAACTCCAACTAGTTAATCACTAACCTTGAACCAGTTAATCAATAACCTTTAAAACCAGTTAATCACTAACCTTAAAAAACAGTTCATCACTAACCATAACCAAAGTTAATCACTCTAACTTAACCAGTTAACGCCTAACTAGCACCAATAACCTTAAAACCAGTTCATCACTAGTAACCTTAAAACTAGTCACCACCAACTCCAATCCAGTTAATCAATAACCTTAAAAAACCAGTAAATTCACTGTCTTAAAAACAGTTCATCGTACTTTAACCCAGTAACCCAGTTAATCACTAACCTTAAATCTAGTGAATCAAATTAACCTTAAATCCAGTTAATCACACAACCTTAAACCAGTGAATCACTGACCTTAAAAAACATATCATTAACCATAACCAGTTAATCTACTTCAACTTTTAACCATAGAAGTTAATCACTAACCTTAACCAGTTAATCAATAACCTTAAAAACCAGTTCATCACTAACCTTAAAAAACAGTTCATCACTAACCATAACCAGTTAATCACTAACCTTAAAAAACAGTTGATCACTAACTTTAACCTAAACACAACCAAATCTTTGTCCTAAACCAGTTCCTCAGAAACGAGCTCCTGCCTCATTAGGACCAGGTTTTGGTCTCACACAGTCACACTCATGTTGCTTTTCAGACTGAACCAGAACACAAACATGAGACGTTTGTGTTGGACAAAGCCAGCGACGCAGAGCCGTGTTCAGACAGCAGAGGGCGGCGCAGCGCTGCAGCTGCACAGGTGCGTCTTTAGTTTCCTCTACAGATCAGATAAGAAACTGACGTCATAGAGCTGCAGAGTCGCCCCCTGGTGGATATTCACTATATTTTCACTTGTGCAGGACGTGGCCGCTGCTCTGCAGCTGATCAGAGAGGAGAACAAACACAAGGTGAGATCAGTGCTGCCCCCTGTCTGTCACATCAGGACACACACAGGAAGTGTCGCTGTGAGTCACATGACCGCAGAGTTACAGTGGGACTGTCTTTCTGCAGAAGGGAATCATGTTTGAGATCCGCTTAGAAGACGACGAGACACAAGACGCAGAGACAGAGGACGAGAGACGAGAAGACAACAAGACGGTCAGTGATGTTTCCTGTCCTCTTTCATGTCTTCTACTCGTCTTCTCTTCACTGTTTTATGTCTTTTTGTCTCTTGAGCAGGACAATGACCCTCTGAACAAGACTCTGAGCTTCCAGGAGGGGGAGGAGTTGAAGCTCAGGGATTGGTCAGAGGAAAGGAAGGGGTGGAGTCAGAGGACTCCTCAGACTCTGCTGGATGCTCTCGCCAACATGGACGTCAACTCCATCTACGACACAGTGGTGGAGACCGAACAAGGTGCAGTGTTTACAAAACACATGTTAGTCCGACTGAAACTTGACTGGAATCACGTTAGTCTGACTGAAACTGGACTGGAATCACGTTAGTCTGACTGAAACTCTGCTAGTCTGACTGAAACTGGACTGGAAACACGTTAGTCTGACTGAAACTCGTTATCTGACTGAAACTGTACTGAAACACGCTAGTCTGACTGAAACCGTACTGGAAACACGTTAGTCTGACTGAAACTGACTGGAATCAATGCTAGTCTGACTGAAACTGACTGGAACGCTAGTCTGACTGAAACTGACTGGAAACACGCTAGACTGACTGAACTGGACCCGCTAGTCTGACTGAAACTGTACTGAAAACACGTTAGTCTGACTGAAACTGACTACGCTAGTCGACTGAAACTGACTGGAATTAGTCTGACTGAAACTGGACTGGTTAGTCTGACTGAAACTGGACTGGAAAACTAGTCTGACTGAAACTGACTGCGGGACTGCTGATCTGAAACTTAGTCTGACTGAAACTGGACTGGAAACCGTAGTCTGACTGTCTAGACTGAAACTGTACTGAAAACCGTTAAACTATGAAAAAACTTTTAACTGAAACTGACTGAAACTGGTACTGAAACCGTTGAAACTGACTGGAAAACTGACTGAAACTGAAAACACGGTACTGAAACTGGCGAAACTGTACTTAGACTGAAACTGCGCTAGTCTGAAACTTGACTGGAATCCTTAGTCTGACTGAAACTGGACTGGAATCTAGTCTGACTGAAACTGGACTGAAAACACGTTAGTCCGACTGAAACTGGACTGAAAACACGTTAGTCTGACTGAAACTGGACTGGAAACACGTTAGTCCGACTGAAAACACATTAGTCCGACTGAAATGGAGGTAGTCTTAGTCAGACTAACAAACCTGGATCACGTAACCCTGTTCTTTAACCCTGAAGTAGAAGGAGACAACGTATGAACTGCAGCAGCGTCTGTCTCACTGTCCGTCAGACTACGACCTGAGTGAGTGATGAACGTATGAATGTTCTCAGTTCGCAGACTCTGGACTCAAGGTCGTCCAAACACTCTGCTCAACGCTCTCGCTCACGCTCAGCTCACCTCCTCTACTCTGCACTCACCGACTGCAGGTATGACATCATCACTGTGACATCATCTTCACAGCGTTCTCACAGCTGACTGTTCAGTGTCTTCAGTCCCAGATCCACATCCAGAGGAGGACTGTGACATGGAGACGGCTGAAGAGAGTCCAGAGCTGAAATCAGACGACGAGGACACGTAAGTCCATCCTCTGTCTGTCTGTCTGTCTGTCTGTCTCTCTGCTGAAGCCGAGTCTTCGTCTGTCCTCATCAGGAACTTCGAGGATTCGGACGACGAGCTCAGGGACGCGGTGGCTGACTCCATGAAGAACCTGTTCATCATGGACGAGGACACACGGGAGACGGCAGAGGTGCATGATGGGAAGTGGGAGGACGGAGGCGGGGACACGAGCGCAGTGGAGATTCAGCAAGTCCAACCGCAACTGAAGAGTCCACGTGAGGACGACCAAGGACAGAGCGAGGACACACCGAATGTCTCCGGACATGACCTCTGACCTCTGACTGTGGGATTAGAGTTCACTGTTTGAGTTTGTGATGAAAAGTTAACGACGATTACATTATAGTTTTATAGGTTTTATATTTGTATTCCAAATGCATTCTGGGATACATGGCTTGATGGATGGATATTGAGAAACGGCCTACGTCTCTCATCCCAGACAGGAAGTTCAAATCAAACTCGTAACTGTACGATCGAAAAAAAACCATCTGATTTCAGGACAAATGTTTGCAACAAGCTGCAACAATCTTCTTTCTAAGGCCTCAGGCGGGCCACAGACGGGCCACAGACGGGCCTCAGGCGGGCCACGGACGGGCCACAGACGGGCCACAGGCGGCTAACAGACGGCTCCGTATGGCCACAGACTGGGCTGACGGGCGGCCACGGCCAGACGGGCCACGGACGGGCCACAGACGGGCCTCAGGCGGGCCACAGGCGGGCCTCAGGCGGGCCACAGACGGGCCACGGACGGGCCACAGACGGGCCTCAGACGGGCCACAGACGGGCCACGGACGGGCCTCAGACAGGCCTTTCAATCTCACCATGGTGTTCACGCTCACGTCAGTCAGGAGACCACACTGAATGTCTGAGGTTTAAATTTGCTGAGTAACAATGTTCTAATCATGTGCACCTGATGGGATACACCTGTGTGTGATTTCAGCCATTTTAATTGGGAAGAAATGTGGGGGTGTCACCAGAAATTGCATGTTTATCTTATTACGTTTTACAGAAAGTTTTAAAAAGTATTTTCTTCAGTTTTACTTGTTTAGTTATATTACTTGAATCTCTCAGTATTGTTAAAATTGATATTAAATATCCATATGTCTAAATATGTTAAAAAACACATGTGTTTTCATAGGGTGTCCTCATTTTTTCACATGACTGTAAATATACACATATATAATATGTGTATGTATATATATATATGTGTGTGTGTATATATATACATATATATATGTGTGTATGTATATATATATACATATATATATATATACATACACACATATATATATACATATATATATATATATTAGTTTAGGTTAGTTTAGATCAGGTTAGGTGAGATTAGTTTATTTTAGATTAGTCGAGATCAGGTTAGATTAGATTTTATTGATCCCACTCTGGGATAATTCACTTGTTAGAGCAGCAGCAGGGTCAAAGGTCAACAAGCACTGCAACAGGTTATAAACCTTAACCATAAAAAATAATAATAAAATACTATAAACAATGACAAAAGAAGCTCCCCACAGGAAGTCAGTCATCACAAACAGGAAGTGAGACTTCAGACGTGTCCTCTCTTTATAAGGACATTATTATTATTATTATTATTATTATTATCTTTGTTCACCATCAAACAGGAAGTGACCTGAAAACAAAAACTTCACACAAGACATGGAGCGCCTCCTGCTGGAAGCTCATCATTATTATTGTTCTGTGTGACAGTGATTCTCAGATCTGCTGAGTCATGATAACTGTAGTTATTAGTATTGTATGATATTAACAAACTCAGCGTCTCTGACCTGATGATGGTGGCTCCGCCCCCTCTCACGCGGCCGCGTGCATCACCATATAAAGACAAAAGCAGGTTTGATTCCTGTTTCTGGTCTCGACGTCACTTCCTTCCTCAGACCTGTGAACACTGACTTCTGCAGTCTGTGGAGCAGCGAGCAGCTCAGCAGCCTCACACTGACCCGCTCATCCACCGCGCTGCACCCCAGAACCTCTGAACCACAGCAGCTCTTCATCACCTTCATCCTCCTCACACTCTCAGGTCAGTGCAGCACACTTTCAGGTGACCTTTGACCCTAGCAGGTTGTTCTGGGAAGGTGACACATGGTGAGTTTGGAAAGTTTAAAGTTTAGTGTTTGTTGAACACGTTAAACTTGTGTTAAACTTGCGTTAATCACGTGTTAAACATGTTAAACACGTTAAACCTTCATTAAACACACGTTAAACACGTGTTAAACATGTTAAACATGTCACAGTCATGTGCAGCAGCTTCAGTGAAGAGGAAGCAGAAGTTAAAGCTCAGGAAGTTTGTGGTCACTTTGTTACGAATCTGAAACGTTCTGCAGCAGCAGTGAGACAGAGAGAGTGAAGCAGAGAGTGAGACAGAGACAGTAAGACAGACCGAGTGAGACAGTCTGACTGTCTCCATGTAGTTTGTCAAACATAAAAACAGAAGTTGACTCACTTTCTGTCTCAGGATCAAACTTCAAACATGGACCCAACTCACATCTCTGCTGAGGACATACAAGACCTGAGAGACGCCTTCATGAAGATAGGTGAGTGATGATGATGACGATGGTGAAGATGATATGTTGATCTGGTGTGAAGCCTGACTCCACCCACTCTCCTCCCTCACTAAACTGTTGTTTGTCCCTCCTGTGACTCTACCTCCTCCCTCACTAATCTGTTGTTTGTCTCTCCTGTGACTCCGCCTCCACCTCCCTCACTAATCTGTTGTTTGTTCTCCTGTGACTCCACCCACTCTCCCCTCACTAACCTGTTGTTGCTGTTTGTTGTTCCTCCTGTACTTCCCCACCCTCCTCCCTCACTAATCTGTTGTTGTTGTTTGTTCTCCTGTGACT
This sequence comes from Solea senegalensis, assembly GCF_019176455.1. Lineage (NCBI taxonomy): Eukaryota > Metazoa > Chordata > Actinopteri > Pleuronectiformes > Soleidae > Solea > Solea senegalensis. The sequence goes on along the minus strand of NW_025321736.1, from coordinate 3,133 downwards.
CCACCCCTCTCCTCCCTCACTAATCTGTTGTTGTTTGTTCTCCTGTGACTCCGCCCACCCTCCTCCCTCACTAACCAGGGGGGTATTCCATCAACGTAGCTAAGAATTGCCAGACTTAGGTGTAAGCTTGAAGCTTGACTAAGCTCCAACTCCCAATCTAGCTCCAAGCCGTTCCATCAAGTGAAATCAGCTGGCTCCACCTGACGCTTAGTCAAGCCTCACCTGTTAAGCCTCAACTTGTGCACGCCCACAGGGAAAATAAAAAGCCCATTCTAGTCGAGCACGGAAACTGTGAAAAATGCCGAAAAGCAAGGGAAAAAAAGAGCGTGCAGAGATGTTCTCCTCATGGAGGTATATGAGGATTACAGCCACATAATCCCAAAGAAGGGCAATACCGCGGCAATCAATAAAGCGAGGGATGTGGCGTGGCAGATTATTGGCGACAGGCTGAATGTGTAAGTGACAAAGAAAATGAAGTATTTCTGCATCATCATGTTTTATAAATCCTCCATCAAAGGGACAACATATATGGAGACAATAATCTACCAATTGATTTCTTGATTTGATTGATTTGTTTTAAACTAATCAATTATGTGGATCTATTAATGCAACCAAATCCCTAAAATGAAAATGAAAAGACAACACTAATAAGTAACATTCATATGAACATAATTAAAATAGCATTATTGTTTCACTGCAATTTATGTGAAATTCTCCATATTTGATCATTTGATAGTCCTAGTACTAATGTTAGAACGTGATATTCATCACATTTATCAACTGATTGTTATTTATTTTTATATCCTGCATGGCCAATTGTATAGAATTGATATCATTTTCATTTAAGCCTGTCATTTTTACATGCTGTATTTTGTCCCACATGCTATATGTTGAATTGTTGTATTTTCATTTTATTTTATGTAAAGCACTTTGAATCACTTTGAAGCACTTTAAATCCTACATTTACATTTTTTAAATAATAATAGCATTTAATCAAAGTATTTTACATGACTCATCACATTTATCATACAATTGATGGTAGATTATTACATGAAGAAATGCAATGTTGGTTATCATTCTATAGGAAATAATCATATGACAGATCTATTGATTATTTATCTAGAATCATTTTAGCAAATCAAGCAATTCAATGGAGACGAGGACACAATTACAGTGAATGCAGGTGACAGCAAATCAATCATCTATCTCCTATCAATCAGAGGCACTAACCCTTGTTACATCGAAACAATGATGATCTCTTTAAATTTCCTTTTATTATATTTTTTGCTAATTAGTTTAATTTTGTATTTATTTGTGTCTTGTTTTTTATTATATTTTATTTGGGTGATAATGTTCTTTAATGTACTTAATATTATATAATATATAATATATAATTATTAGTCTAAATCATTTCTTGAATACATTTTATTATATAGTTTATGTTTATCATATTATTTTATCATTCCATGACAGTTGTGTGTGTCTCTGTTTCTGTCTATTGGACATTCTTTGATCATAGATGGTGCTAAGCTTCACTTTTAGCCTGCTACACACCAGGTTTGCCCGGCAGCATAAGTTACCATGGTTACTTGGCTGGCATTCACATTAGCCACCTTGGTGGAACAGAGTTGAGGCTCAGATTGATGGAACGGAAACCTGAGCCACAGTTATGGCTTAGCCATGGTTGAGGCTTAGCCAGAGTCATAGTTTCCATGGTTACTGAGTTGGGGCTAATCTCAGCCTCTTTGATGGAACCGAACTGACACTCATATTAGCCAGACTTGGCCATTTAAGCTTGGCTTTGCCTTTAGCCTGCTTGATGGAATACCCCCCTGTTGTTGTTTGTTCTCCTGTGACTCCGCCCCCTGTGTCACAGACATAAACAACGATGGCTTCATCAGCAAAGATGAACTTAACGAACTCTTCAGAGCGGCTAATCTCCCTCTGCCTGGATACAAGGTCAGAGAGATCGTCCAGGACCTGACCTGCAGCAGCCACACGCTGACCTTTGACCAGTTCACCCAGGTCAGTCAAAGGTCAAAGGTCACAACTCTTCCTTCACACAGGGGCTAAAGAGTCAGGACCACAGACTTGTAATCATTTTGTTTTGATTTCTGTTGTTTGTTGTGTTGTCATCATTTTTGTTGTTGTGTTGTCATCATCATTGTTGTTGTGTGTTGTGTTGTCATCGTCATTGTTGTTGTATTGTCATCATCATTGTTTTTTGTGTTGTCATCATCATTGTTGTGTTGTCATCCTCATTGTGTGTTGCGTTATCATCATCATTGTTGTTGTCATCCCACAGTTGTAGTTGTCATCATCGTTGTTGTGCTGTCATCGCTGTTGTAAGCGTCACGTTGTGTTGTCATCATCGCTTGTTGTGTTGTCATCGTTGTTGCGTTGTCATCATCATTGTTGCTGTGTCATCATTGTTGTGTTGTCATCATCGTTGTTGTGTGTTTTCATCATGTGTTGTATTGTCATCATCGTTTGTTGTGTCGTCATCATTGTGTGTTGTGTTACCATTGTGTTGTTGTGTTACCATTGTGTTGTTGTGTTATCACTGCCGCTAGTTGTCATCGCCGCTGTGTTGTCGCCGGTTGTGTTGTCATCATCGTTGTTGTTGTTGTTGTCATCATCATTATTGTTGTTGTGTTATCATTGTGCGTTGTGTTACCATTGTGTTGTGTGTTGTCATCATCGCTTGGTGTTGTCACCACCGCTGTGTTGTCATCATCTTGTATTATGTTGTCATCATCTTTGTTGTTGTGTTGTCATCATTGTTGTTGACAAAAAAAAACAACTTATGACTAGCACTTTATAGTTTGTTCTACTTGAAGCTCTTACTTACTTCTAGCTCTTATATGTACCCAAATGTTTAAATGCACTTTTGTAAGTCGCTTTGGATAAAAGCGTCTGCTAAATGACATGTAATGTAATGTAATGTAATGTTGTTGTGTTGTCATCATCATGTGTTGTGTTATCATCATTGTGTTGTATTGTCATTATCATTGTTGTTGTTGTGTTATCATTGTGTGTTGTTACCATTGTGTTGTGTGTTGTCATCATCGTTGTTGTTGTGTTGTCATCATCGTTGTGTTGTCATCATCTTTGTGTTATGTTGTCATCATCG
>NW_025321735.1:0-6697 GCF_019176455.1 Solea senegalensis | reverse complement strand
TTTTGGACGACATACTATACTATGAAATTTTTGTGTAATTTTGGACAACATACTATACTGTGACATTTTTGTGTCATTTTGGACGACATACTACACTATGACATTTTTGTCTAATTTTGGACAACATACTATACTGTGACATTTTTGTGTCATTTTGGACGACATACTACACTATGACATTTTTGTCTAATTTTGGATGACATAATATATGATGATATTTTTGTGTCATTTTGGACCACATACTATACTATGACATTATTGTGTCATTTTGGATTACATACTATACTTTGACATATTTGTGTCATTTTGGACTACATACTATACTTTGACATTTTTGTCTAATTTTGGACAACATACTATACGGTGTCATTTTTGTGTCATTTTGGATGACATACTATACTATGACATTTTTTTCTAATTTTGGACGACATACTATACTATGACATTTTTGTGTCATTTTGGACTACATACTATATTATGAGGCCACACGGTGATGTAGTGGCTAGCAATCTCGCCTTGCAGCGAGAAGACCCGGGTTCGAGCCCCGGTTGGAACAAGGGCCTTTCTACATGGAGTTTGCAAGTTCTCCCCGTGTGTGCGTGGGTTCTCTCCGGGTACTCCGGCTTCCTCCCACAGTCCAAAAACATGCAATGTGGGGAATAGGTAAATTGGACACTCTAAATTGACCATAGGAGTGAGTGTGAGAGTGAATGGTTGTTTGTCTCTAGTCGTGTGTGGCCCTGCAATGGACTGGCGAACTGTCCAGGGTGTACCCCGCCTATTGCCCGATGTAGCTGAGATTGGCACAGCACCCCCCGCGACCCTCTGGTGGAGGATAAAGCGGTTAGATGATGACTGACTGACTGACTGACTATATTATGACATTTTTGTGTCATTTTGGACAACATGCTATACTATGACATTTTTGTCTAATTTTGGACAACATACTATACTATGACATTTTTGTGTAATTTTGGACGACATACTACACTATGACATTTTTATCTAATTTTGGACAACATACTATACTGTGACATTTTTGTGTCATTTTGGACGACATACTATACTATGACATTTTTATGTCATTTTGGTTGACATACTAACATGACATTTTTTATTTATTTTGGACGACATACTATACTGTGACATTTTTGTCTAATTTTGGACAACATACTATACTGTGTCAATTTTGTCTAATTTTGGACAACATACTATACTATGACATTTTTGTGTCATTTTGGATGACATACTATACTATGACAATTTGAGATATTTGCACGACTTACTATACTATGACATTTTTTGGTCATTTTGGACGACAAACTAGACTATGACATTTTTGTGTCATTTTGGATGACATACTATACTATGACATTTTTGTGTCATTTTGGATGACATACTATACTGTGACATTTTTGTCTCATTTTGGACAACATACTATACCATGACATTTTTGTGTCATTTTAGAAGACATTGTATATTATGACATTTTTGTCTAATTTTGGACAACATACACTATGACATTTTTGTCTAATTTTGGACTACATTCTATACTATGACATTTTTGTGTCATTTTGGATGACATACTACACTATGACATTTTTGTCTAATTTTGGACAACATACTATATGTGTCATTTTTGTGTCATTTTGGACGACAAACTAGACTATGACATTTTTGTGTCAATTTGGATGACATACTATACTATGACATTTTTGTCTCATTTTGGATGACATACTATACTATGACATTTTTGTCTAATTTTGGACAACAAACTTTACTCTGACGTTTTTGTCCAATTTTGGACAACATACTATACTATGATATTTTTGTGTGTCATTTTGGGCTGACATACTACTATGACATTTTGTCTGAAGATTTGGACAACATGCTTAATACTATGACTTTGTGTCATTTTGGACTACATACTATATTACGACATTTTTGTCCATTTTTGGACAACATACTATACTGTGACATTTTCGTCTACTTTTTGACAACATACTATACTATGACATTTTTGTGTCATTTTGGATGTCATACTATACTATGACAATTTGAGATTTTTGCACTACATGCTACACTATGACATTTTTGTCTAATTTTGGACAACATACTACACAATTAAATTTTTATGTCATTTTGGACGACATACTATACTATGACATTTTTGTCTAATTTTGGACAACATACTACACTGTGAAATTTTTGTGTCATTTTGGACGACATACTATACTATGACATTTTTGTGTCATTTTGGATGACATACTATACTATGACATTTTTGTCTTATTTTGGACGACATTCTATACTATGACATTTTGTGTCATTTTTTGGACTACATACCTTTTATATTATGAGAGACCTGCGGTGATATGATGGTTATAATCACTTGCAGGCCGGGTTGGCCCGGTTGGGTGGGGCCTTTCTGCATGGAGTTTGCATGTTCTCCCCGTGTGTGCGTGGGTTCTCTCCAGGTTCTCCGGCTTCCTCCCACAGTCCAAAAACATGCAATGTGGGGATTAGGTGAATTGGACACTCTAAATTGACCGAAGGAGTGAGTGTGAGCGTGAATGGTTGTTTGTCCCTAGTTGTGTGTGGCCCTGCGATGGACTGGCGAACTGTCCAGGGTGTACCCCGCCTATCGCCCGATGTAGCTGAGATTGGCACAGCACCCCCAGCGACCCTCTGGTGGAGGATAAAGCGGTTAGATGATGAATGACTGATTGATGACTATATTGCCGAGCATTTTGTGTCATTTGTAGGCCTTAAAGCTATACTACTTGACATTTTGTCTAATTTTGGACAACATACTATGCTATGACATTTTGTGTATTTTTTGGGCTGACATACTACACTATGACATTTTATCTAATTTTTGGACAACAGCATGCACCCCTATTCTGTGACATTTTTGTGTCATTTTGGACGACATACTATACTATGACATTTTTGTGTCATTTTGGTTGACATACTAACATGACATTTTTTATTTATTTTGGACGACATACCATACTGTGACATTTTTGTCTAATTTTGGGCAACTTACTACACTATGACATTTTTGTGTCATTTTGTACAACATACTATACTATGACATTTTCGTCTAATTTTGGACAACATACTATACTATGACATTTTTGTGTCATTTTGGATGACATACTATACTATGACAATTTGAGATATTTGCACGACATACTATACTATGACATTTTTTGGTCATTTTGGACGACAAACTAGACTATGACATTTTTGTGTCATTTTGGATGACATACTATACTATGACATTTTTGTGTCATTTTGGATGACATACTATACTGTGACATTTTTGTCTCATTTTGGACAACATACTATACCATGACATTTTTGTGTCATTTTAGACGACATACTATACTATGACATTTTGTGTCAATTTGGGCCGACATACTATACTAACGACATTTTGTCAATTTGTACGACATACTATACTATGACATTTTTGTCTAATTTGGAAGAACATACAATACTGTGTGATTTTTGTGTCATTTTGGACGACATACTAATATGACATTTTTTAAGTTATTTTGGACGACATACTATACTATGACATTCTTGTCTCATTTTATGCTGATTGTACTACACTATTGTCTCATTTTTGTGTCATTTTTGGGCGGTGTACTATACTGTGACATTTTGTGTCATTTGGGCGACATACTATACTATGACGTTTTTTGGTCATTTTGGACAACAAACTAGACTATGACATTTTTGTGTCATTTTGGACGACATGCTATACTATGACATTTTTGTGTCATTTTGGACAACATACTATACTATGACATTTTTGTCTAATTTTGGACGACATACTACACTATGACATATTAGTGTCATTTCGGATGACATACTAATATGACATTTTTTAGTTATTTTGGACGACATACTATACTATGACATTTTTGTCTCCTTTTGTACGGTGTACTATACTGTGTGATTTTTGTGTCATTTTGGACGACATACTATACTATGACATTTTCCTCTTATTTTGGACAACATACTATACTATGACATTTTTGTCTTATTTTGGACAACATACTATACTATGACATTTTAGTGTCATTTTAGATGACATACTAACATGACATTTTTTAGTTATTTTGGACGACATACTATAGTGTGACATTTTTGTCTCATTTTGTACGGCATACTATACTATGACATTTTTGTCTAATTTTGGACAACATACTATACTGTGACATTTTTGTGTCATTTTGGACGACATACTATACTATGACATTTTTGTGTCATTTTGGATGACATACTATACTATGGCATTTTTTGGTGATTTTGCACGACAAACTATACCATGACATTTTTGTGTCATTTTGGACGACATGCTATATTATGACATTTTTGTCTAATTTTGTACGGCATACTATACTATGACATTTTTGTCTAATCTGGAACAACATACTATACTGTGTGATTTTGTGTCATTTTGGACGACATACTATACTATGACATTTTAGTGTCATTTCGGATGACATTATAATATGACATTTTAGTGTCATTTCGGATGACATTATAATATGACATTTTTTAGTTATTTTGGACGACATGCTATACTATGACATTTTGGTGTCATTTTGGACAACATACTATACTATGACATTTTTGTGTCATTTTGGACGACATACTTTATTATGACATTTTTGTCTAATTTTATACGGCATACTATACTATGACATTTTTGTCTAATTTGGAACAACATACAATACTGTGTGATTTTTGTGTCATTTTGGACGACATACTATACTATGACATTTTTGTCTTATTTTGGACAACATTACATTACATTACATTACATGTCATTTAGCAGACGCTTTTATCCAAAGCGACTTACAATGGAATTGAATACAATCAGCCAGGGGTGGAATCGAACTTGCGACCATGATGTCTTTCGCACACAGGGTAACCACTTAACCACTGAGCCACTCCACCCCCACATACTATACATACTATACTATGACATTTTAGTGTCATTTCGGATGACATACTAATATGACATTTTTTAAGTTATTTTGGACGACATACAATACTATGACATTCTTGTCTCATTTTGTACGGTGTACTATACTGTGTCATTTTAGTGTCATTTTGGACGGTGTACTATACTGTGACATTTTTGTGTCATTTTGGACGACATACTATACTATGACGTTTTTTGGTCATTTTGGACGACAAACTAGACTATGACAATTCTGTGTCATTTTGGACGGCATGCTATACTATGATATTTTTGTGTCATTTTGGACAACATACTATACTATGACATTTTTGTCTAATTTTGGACGACATACTACACTATGACATTTTAGTGTCATTTCAGATGACGTACTAATATGACATTTTTTAGTTATTTTGGACGACATACTATACTATGACATTTTTGTCTCATTTTGTACGGAGTACTATACTGTGTGATTTTTGTGTCATTTTGGGCTGACATACTATACTATGGCATTTCCTCTAATTTTTGGACAACATACTATACTATGACATTTTGTGTCATTTTGGACTACATACTATACTACTTTGGTAATTTTGGACAACATACTATACTATGACATTTTGTGTCATTTTGGATGACATACTATACTATGACATTTTGTGGCCATTTTGGACTGACATATATCTCTTGACATTTTGTCTAATTTTGGACAACATACTATACTGTTTTAGTCATTTTGGACGACGCCATTTTGTGTCATTTTTGGGCCGCTTATACTATACTATGACATTTTTGTGTCATTTTGAATGTCATACTATACTATGACAATTTTGAGGTTTTTGCACTACATGCTACACTATGACATTTTTGTCTAATTTTGGACAACATACTATACTATGACATTTTTATGTCATTTTGGACCACATACTATACTATGACATTTTTGTCTAATTTTGTACGGCATACTATACTATGACATTTTTGTCTAATTTGGAACAACATACTATACTGTGTGATTTTTGTGTCATTTTGGACGACATACTATACTATGACATTTTCGTCTAATTTTGGACAACATACTATACAATGACATTTTTGTCTTATTTTGGACAACATACTATACTAGCACATTTTAGTGTCATTTCGGATGACATACTAATATGACATTTTTTAGTTATTTTGGACGACATACTATACTATCACATTTTTGTCTCATTTTGTATGGTGTACTATACTGTGACATTTTTGTGTCATTTTGGACGACATACTATACTATGACATTTTTGTGTCATTTTGGATGACATACTATACTATGACATTTTTGTCTAATTTTGTACGGCATACTATACTATGACATTTTTGTCTAATTTGGAACAACACACAATACTGTGTGATTTTTGTGTCATTTTGGACGACATACTATACTATGACATTTTCCTCTAATTTTGGACAACATACTATACTATGACATTTTTGTCTTATTTTGGACAACATACTATACTATGTAATTTTAGTGTCATTTCGGATGACATACTTATGTGACATTTTTTAGTTATTTTGGACGACTTACTATACTATGACATTTTTGTCTCATTTTGTACAGTGTACTATACTGTGTGATTTTTGTGTCATTTTGGACGACATACTATACTATGACATTTTCCTCTAATTTTGGACAACATACTATACTATGACATTTTTGTCTTATAT
>NW_025321734.1:0-7579 GCF_019176455.1 Solea senegalensis | reverse complement strand
TGTCCACCTGTCCCCGACGTGTCAGTGATAAAGAAATGTTTCGACAGACACATGTCCACCTGTCCCCGACAGTCAGTGATAAAGAAATGTCTCCACAGAGACATGTCTAGCTGTCCCTGACTTGTCAGTAATAAACAGATGTCTTCACAGAGACATGCCCACCTGTCCCTGACATGTCAGTGATAAAGAAATGTCTCCACAGACACAAGTTTGCTGTTTCTGTGGACGAGCAGACGTCCTGCTGTCAGGACGTCCTGAAGGATCCAGTCACCACTAGCTGCGGTCACCAGTTCTGCAGACGCTGCATCTCCTCATACTTGGACCAGTCTGGTCCACCAGGAGACTCCTGCTGTCCCCAGTGTGGGAAAAGACCCAGGACAGGACGTGGACCACAGAGCATCCGTGAGTAAGACTCATAAGGAGAGCAGCTCTCATCAGCACTAGCAGACTTTAGAAATGGAAAAACAGGAGAAAACTGTTTAAAAGTTAAAAATGTGACTCATGATGGAGTTTAACTCTCTGCTGCCCCCTGCAGGTTGAAGAAATGAAGGTTTCCCCTCATTTTGCTGCTTTTCTCTCATGATTGTTCTCTTGTATGCAGATGATACTCTTTCCTTCACAATCATCACAGTTCTTCTAGAATGATTCAGTCTTTCAGAATAAAGTTATTCAAGTCATTACAGTGAAAATGTAGTTTTTCATTTGACAACAAACAACATAAAACAACAACGTCACAGAAAAACATGACACTGATGAAAATAATCCTCAGCTGCTCACATTCTTTGTCTCTTGTCTTTCAGCAGATGTTGGTCTGCAGAAGGTTCTAGATGAACATAAGATCAGTCTGAGGAGCAGATTTGAACATGTGACTGAAGGAACTGAAGGAACAGGAAGTAGAACCCTCCTGAACAGGATCTTCACTGAGCTCTACATCACAGAGGGACAGAGTGAAGAGGTCAATACTCAACATGAGGTGATGCAGCTGGAGAAGACCTCCAAGAAGAAGATGGTCCAGGACACTCCCATCAAGTGCTGCGACATCTTTAAAGCCTTACCTGACCAGCAGGGGAGCATCAGAGTCGTCCTGACCAATGGCGTCGCTGGTGTTGGAAAAACCTTCTCGGTGCAGAAGTTCACTCTGGACTGGGCCGAGGGTTTGGAAAACCAGGATGTGAATCTGCTGATTGTGCTCTCGTTTAGGGAGCTGAACCTGATCAGAGATCAGCAGCACAGTCTTCTCTCGCTGCTCCATGTTTTCTATCCAACATTAGAGAAGGTCAGAGCAGAGGAGCTCGCTGTCTGTAAACCTTTGTTCATCTTTGACGGCCTGGATGAAAGCAGACTCTCACTGGACTTCAGCAGCAGGACGCTGGTTTCTGACGTCACACACATGTCATCAGTCAATGTGCTGCTGACCAACCTCATCCAGGGGAATCTGCTTCCCTCGGCTCTCGTCTGGATAACTTCTCGACCTGCAGCGGCCAATCAGATCCCTCCTAAATGTGTTGCCAGGGTAACAGAAGTACGAGGCTTCACTGACGACCAGAAGGACGAGTACTTCAGGAAGAGATCCAGAACTGAAGATCTGTCCAGCAGAATCATCTCACACGTCAAGACGTCCAGGAGCCTCCACATCATGTGTCAAGTCCCAGTCTTCTGCTGGATCAGTGCTACAGTTCTGGAGCACATGTTGACCACAGAGCAGAGAGGAGAGCTGCCCAAGACCCTGACAGACCTGTACTCACACTTCCTGCTGGTTCAGACAAAGAGGAAGAAGAACAAGTACGATAAAGGACGTGAGACGAGTCCACAGGAGCTGATGAAGGCCGACAGCGACTTTCTTCTGAAGCTGGGGAGGCTGGCCTTTGAACATCTGCAGAAAGGAGACATCATGTTCTACAAAGAAGACCTGGAGCGGTGTGGTCTAAGTGTGACAGAGGCCTCGGTGTACTCAGGAGTTTGTACGGAGATCTTCAGAAGAGAGAGCGTGATCTTCCAGAAATCAGTCTACTGCTTTGTTCATCTGAGCGTTCAGGAGTTTCTGGCTGCAGTCTACATGTTCCACTGTTTCACCAACAGGAAGACAGAGGTACTGCAGGACTTCTTCAGAAAAAAAGTTGATGATGATGATGATGGTGGTTACACTCCTCTGGATGTGTTCCTGAAATCAGCCATGGAGAAATCCCTTCAAAGTGAAAATGGTCACCTGGACCTGTTTGTTCGCTTCCTTCATGGACTCTGTCTGGAGTCCAACCAAAGACTCTTAAGAGGTCTGCTGGGTCAGACTCAGAACAGTCCAGAAATCATCCAGAGGGTCATTGAGAACCTGAAGGAGATGAACACAGAGAACATCTCACCTGACAGAAGCATCAACATCTTCCACTGTCTGACAGAGATGAACGAGCAATCAGTGCATCAGGAGATCCAAGAGTTCATGAAGTCAAAGAACAGAGAACAGGAACTCTCTGAGATCCACTGCTCAGCTCTGGCCTACATGCTGCAGATGTCTGAGGAGGTTCTGGATGAGTTGGACCTGGACAAGTACAGCACATCAGACCAGGGGAAACAGAGACTGATTCCAGCTGTGAGGAACTGCAGGAAGGCTCGGTGAGTTCAGACATGATCAATAACATCATCAGTCAGTGATGATTCATGGTTTGGTTTATCAAATACACACAGAAGTCAGTTCTTCTCATTCTTCTCAGTTTGTTTCTGGAGATGTTTTAAATGATGAAAGTGAAGATTTGTCAGCTGGTTGTGATTCTTGTTTTGAACTGAATGAAAACACCAAATCACAACATTCTCTCAAGTCTCTGTTCATGATAAGACAGAAAGACAAGAGAAACCAACAGTTCACACAATGTACAAACACTAGGGGGCAGTGGAGAGAAAATCTGTGACAGAACCAGACTCAAACATGGGCAGCATCTGCCTCGACCGGTTGTGGTGAAAGGACAAAATGGAGGACAGAGGAGAGGAGGGGGAGAGAAAGTGAAAGAGGGAGGTGAGGTAGAGACAGAAGAGAGACCAGGAGCAGAAATATAACAGTTGTGTCAGCTTCTAAGTTTAAACAGGACTTATGACATTTATATACAACTACAATGTTATTGATGTTCTATTAATGAGACATAAACATTAGACTGATATCAACTTTAATTATAGTATCATATTAAGAACAATGATAACAATACTACTGGTTTCAAGCAGCAACTTTGTCTAAAGTAGTGATGTGTCGTTCGTGAATGATTTGTTCAAAATGAACTAATCTTTTATATGACTCGGGAGTAATGAGTCATCTCAGTGAGTGATTCGTTCATTTTCATGCAGTACCTTCCTTCGCCACATGGCAGACAGCTGCATAAGCTCAGCAGGAAAGGAAACAGAAATGATTAGTTCAGGATTCACTCAACTGAGCGAGCGTCCGTCCTCAGGTCACGTGACAGCTACTGAGTCACTGTCGTGCTGTTAAACAACAATGACAGAGAGGATACAGGACACAAGTCACTTGTCACTTTATTGAGGTGTGTATTTGCTTTCCTCGGGTTTCATATGGTTTGAATTGCATTTTGTTTATTATACTTTGTCAGCTGAAGCGAAACGATGTTGCCTACAGTGTTAAGTGTTTGAGAACCGTGGTCTCTTTTACAACGCCCACAAGAGGGATACAGCGCCACCCACTGTAAAAATGAATGAAATGAACGAAATGACTCAAAAAAAGATTAGTTCAATTTACTGTCCGAGAGTAAAAGATCTGAGTCAGTTAGAAGAGTCGAACTCTTAAGTCTCATCTTCTATTCTTTATTCAGGTTGTGTTACTGCAGTTTGACAGAGATAAGCTGTTCTTGTCTGGCCTCAGCTCTGAAGTCCAACCCCTCACACCTGAGAGACCTGAACCTGAGCTGGAACCAGCTGCAGGATTCAGGAGTGAAGCTGCTGTGTTCTGGACTGGAGAGTCCACATTGTAGACTGGAGACTCTGAAGTGAGTTCACTGACTCTCTGTTACTGCTGTAAATGTCAGATGTTTCATCCACAACTGAAAGTCATTCATGTTGTCACATGAGTTGAATCAGTGATGGTTGTTCCATGTTTCCACTTTTTCTTCCCTCAGATGTAGAATCAGGATCTTTTCACAGCTGACGTGTTTTTTGTTTTCTAAAGTGTTTCAGTCGCTGTAGTTTTCACGTCAGTCGCAGCTTTGACCTTTTCTGACTGAACTTGATGTTTTTCACTTTCTCCTCTGACACGTTCACATGTAGCCAATCAGAATGAGTGTTGTTGATGATGTCACAGCTGTGACTGTTTACAAACAAACAGGAGCTTCCTCTCATCTTCACTGTGACGTGTCCAAACTGTCACATGACTCGTGTATGTTGGTGTATGTTTGGCGGACGACCGTGTCCCAGAATTCTTTGCAGCAATAAAGGTGGTGGTAATGCACCTTTAAGCTGGTTTACTAAACACAGATGAATCAAAGAATCAAATCAAGTGTAAAATATAGAATTGTAAAGATGTTGAGAAGAAGTGTGATTCAGGACTTTGAAGTGTAGAGGGCAGTATTGAACCTCTCAGTGTACAGCCTGCACACAGACTCCACCTGTTTCTGCTTCTTATCATTGATTCATTTCATTGAGTTGAACTTGATGTGAAAAGTGAGGCTGTGTTGAAATTCACCTGTGACTTCTTTGTCATTTTGCTGCTGTTTCTTTGCGTCAAACGTCTTTATTCCTCACGTTCACTTGAACTGAACCTTCACACACTCGTGTGTCTCGCAGTCACATGACTCATGCTTTCTATTTAGAAAGCATGAGTATTGAAATGTATTTGAACATTTTCTACAGTGTATTTACACTGTAGAAAATGTTCAAATACATTTTCATCCTCACAGCTGATATTTGACTCACACATTAAAATTCACCTGCTGAACAAAACACTTTTATTCTTTATTCAGGTTGTATAACTGCAGTTTGTCAGAGATCAGCTGTTCTTCTCTGGCCTCAGCTCTGAAGTCCAACCCCTCACACCTGAGAGACCTGGACCTGAGTCTGAACCAGGTGCAGGATTCAGGAGTGAAGCTGCTGTGTTCTGGACTGGAGAGTCCACATTGTAGACTGGAGACTCTGTGGTGAGTTCACTGACTGAAGCTGCTGTTGTTTTTTTAAACTTTCATTTCATTTACATTAAACTCATTTTATTCACACTGATGAATAAAATAAACTCACAGTTAAACACACACACACACACAGTTGTTCTAAAGTCTCATGTTTTATTCTTTATTCAGGTTGTGGCACTGCAGTTTGACAGAGATCAGCTGTTCTTCTCTGGTCTCAGCTCTGAAGTCCAACCCCTCACACCTGAGAGTCCTGGACCTGAGTGTGAACCAGCTGCAGGATTCAGCAGTGAAGCCTCTGCGTGATCTTCAGAAGAGTCCAGACTACAGACTGGAGACTCTGAGGTGAGTAGAGTGTTGTTCTAATCACAGTCAGACAAACATCAGTGTTTCCTCAGTGAAGCTGTGACAGCACAATAGTGACAGACTTCATGATTGGACACAAAGACACAGAGAGACAACAGCCGAGCCACGAGCTGCTGCTACTCACAGACTAGAGCTGAGCGCCTCACATGATGAGCGTCCATCAGCTGTTTGTAGTTTGACTTCATCACAGATTATAGATCCACTGTATCATACACTGTAAAAACAGCAGCACATCTTGTTTGGTTAGAAAACGTCAAAGTAGCCCCTTTCAGACTGGAACGTCATTTTCCTTCAAACTCTGACAAAAGCATGAAGAAATGAGCAAAATATAAAGAAATGATCTTTATCACAAGCAAAGAAATGAAAGTGAGTCTTCTCTGACTTTAAGAATTGACACCTTGGCAAGGGAGAACCCAAAAGCACGACAACGAGGCAGGAAAACGCAGATTACTAAGTCCAAAAGCAGGAAATCAGTCACAAACAGGCAAACACATCAGAACAAGAAGACTAACTAGAAATGCTTGAGCAAAAAACCAACACAAGACCATCTGAAAATGGGCTGCTATATAATCACTGAGGGACTAATGAGCCAATGGAAAAGCAGGTGAGGGAAATGAGTTGATTGACAGGAGAACTAGTGACAAGACATGGAAACAAATGAAAAAGACATGAAACAAACTAAGAGTTAGTGTAAGTACGTAAGTACAGAGAGAGTGAATTTGACCTTTGTGTTTTAAACACAGCAGTAGTGAAGCAGGAGCAGCAGGGATTTCATTCAAACTGTTGTTTGTTACTGTTTATTAAAGCTTACATGAAGTTGTCATTCTCTTCTTTTAAGACAATGTTAGAGTTAGTTTTCTTCACTTTTTCTGTCAAAAATGAGGACAATTTCCCAGAAAGTAGACTTCATTGACCTTTTTTTAAAAGTCTTCCACAAACACCTTCAAGTGTAAACCACATAACACCACGAGAAAGTCATTTACATTCACATTATATCAAATAACATGAAGAGGCTGCAGACACAGACATGATAGTGACTCTGCTGTAAACATGAACACTGGAGTGACAAAGCCCGCCCCTTTCTGTTGGACCTCAGGTTAAAGCTCCGCCTCCAAGACTCTGTAACATGAGTCAAAATCAAAGTTCTCTCTGGTTTAAGGTTTATAGACAAATTCTGCATGAACAGAATATAAACACAACTTTTTCCTGAAGAAATATGCAAATGAGTGACTTGAGTATCGTCACCATGTGTGTGTGTGTGTGTGTGTGTGTGTGAGGCAACATGAAACAGTGGCAACAACAATTCAATCAAAAAACCAAATGTCCCTGAAATATATCTACTAACAAATACTTTCCATCAAAGTACACAGAGTACGCATTTAAGGCCACAGCTGAACATGAGACCTTGACTTCCATGTCAACAGAGATGAACATAAAGAAACAGCAACCCCTGCTGGTGAGGAGTAGTTCCTGCAGCACTATAGATGCACTATATGGACAAAAGTATTTGAATTGACGTGTTTCAATGGGGCTTTGGACTCTCGGCCTCTTCTCTCAGTGAAGGACAATCTGAAGTTCAGCAGACGCAGACATTTCTACTCCAACATGACTGTGTCCCAGTGGACAAAGCAACCACTATAAAGACATGAGCCCTGACCTTTAACCCCATCCAGCACCTTTGGGATGAACTGGAACAGAGATTAAGAGCCAGACCTTGTGGTCCAGCATCAGTGTGTGACCTCATCAATGCTCGACACAATGAATGGACACTAATTGTCACAGAAACACTTCAAAGTGTTGAGCAAAGTCTTCCAAGAAGAGTTGAAGCTGTTAAAGCTGCAAAACTCCATATGAAAATACTGTGAATGTATTTGAATACTTCATAATAGTCCAAATACTTCTGTTGATTTGTTTTCACACAACTCCAAACAACCAGTGTTTGGTGAACGAGTGAATGTGAGCTGTTGTAACATGTGATGTTATTATTCCACATCTGAGCTGCATCACTGACTCTGACTCTGACTCTCTGTCGTCTTCTCTCAACAGGTGGCATCATGAATGTGTGTGTGTGTGTCCGTGTGTGCGTGTGTGTGCGCGTGTGTGTG
>NW_025321733.1:0-11827 GCF_019176455.1 Solea senegalensis | reverse complement strand
ACCATGAAAACAAGTTAATATATGTAAGTAGACCTTCATAACTAACACATATATGTGACCATGAAAACAAGTTAATATATGTAAGTAGACCTCCATAACTAACACATATATGTGACCATGAAAACAAGTTAATATATGTAAGTAGACCTCCATAACTAACATATATGTGATCATGAAAACAAGTTAATATATGTAAGTAGACCTCCATAACTAACATATATGTGACCATGAAAACCAGTTAATATATGTAAGTAGACCTCCATAACTAACATATGTGTGACCATGAAGACAAGTTAATATATGTAAGTAGACCTCCATAACTAACATATATGTGACCATGAAAACAAGTTAATATATGTAAGTAGACCTCCATAACTAACATATATATGTCACCATGAAAACAAGTTAATATATGTAAGTAGACCTCCATAACTAACATATATGTGACCATGAAAACCAGTTAATATATGTAAGTAGACCTCCATAACTAACATATGTGTGACCATGAAGACAAGTTAATATATGTAAGTGGACCTCCATAACTAACATATATATGTGCCACCCAAGTTAATATATGTAAGTAGACCTCCACACCATATATGTGACCATGAAAAACAAGTTAATATATGTAAGTAGACCTCCATAACTAACATATATGTGTGACCATGAAGACAAGTTAATATATGTAAGTAGACCTCCATAACTAACATATATGTGACCATGAAAACAAGTTAATATATGTAAGTAGACCTCCATAACTATCATATATATGTGACCATGAAAACAAGTTAATATATGTAAGTAGACCTCCATAACTAACATATATGTGACCATGAAAGTAGACTCCATAACTAATATATATATGTGACCATGAAACAAATTAATATATATATCTCCATAACTAACATATATGTGATAATGAAAACAAGTAAATATATAAGTAGACCTCCATAACTAACATATATATGTGACCATGAAAACAAGTTAATATATGTAAGTAGACCTCCATAACTAACATATATATGTGTGACCATGAAAACAAGTTAATATATGTAAGTAGACCTCCAGAACTCACATATAATTGACCATGAAAACAAGTTAATATATGTAAGTAGACCTCCATAACTCACATATATGTGACCATGAAAACAAGTTAATATATTTAAGTAGAACTCATAACTAAACATATATGTGATCATGAAAACAAGTTAATATATGTAAGTAGACCTCCATAACTAACATATATGTGACCATGAAAACAAGTTAATATATGTAAGTAGACCTCCATAACTAACATATATATGTGACCATGAAAACAAGTTAATATATGTAAGTAGACCTCCATAACTAACATATATATGTGACCATGAAAACAAGTTAATATATGTAAGTAGACCTCCATAACTAACATATATATGTGACCGTGAAAACAAGTTAATATATGTAAGTAGACCTCCATAACTAACATATACGTGACCATGAAAACAAGTTAATATATGTAAGTAGACCTCCATAACTAACATATACGTGACCATATATGTGTAGGTATGCACAATCTATGTCTGACAACGTAATCTTCTCTGGTCCTTTGCCCAATGTAATCAGTGATGACATGTATAGCCGCATGTTGTCATTCAATCGCTGGCTGTCGAGGTGGTGTCCAGAAAACAACATTGGGTTTTTAGATAACTGGCAAACCTTCTGGGGGAAACCTGGTCTCATGAGGAGAGACGGCGTCCATCCCACTTTGGATGGAGCAGCTCTCTTATCTAGCAGCTTAGGACATTTTATTAGAAACCCATGACAATCCAGAGCTGAGACCAGGACACAGAGTTGCAGTCTTTCATGCTTCTCTGTGCTTCTTTTCGAGCAGTCACCTATTAAAAACCCCATAGAGACTGTGTCTGTCCCTCGACCTACTAAAGTAAAAACTAAAGTAAATAAATCAATAACAAACAAGAGGAGTTAGACATTCTAACTTAATAAAGATTAAAACCACAATAAAATAGAGTCAAATAATTATATTTACCAATTAAGAATTAAATATCAGTGTCAGTAATCAGTAAGTGTAAGCAGGTGTGTGTATGTGTGTGTGGATGTATAAAACAAAAACTAAACTAAAACAAACAGCAGCGCCAAGGTCCATGCCCATGATGTCTGTGCGAGAGAGGCCAGCCAGAGTCTGAGAGAGAGAGCCGAGGGAGGAAAGGGAGGCCTCTTCAAAGTGGTGTCCAGGTGTAGCTCATCCCTGTAATGATGACCCCGCCTCCAGGCCTGAAACAAAACAGATCAGGCCAGCACAACACTTCCACAAATAAGGGGTCGTCACACTCCCCCCCATCAAAAAAGGGTTCCAATCAGGAACACTGACAGCAGAAACTTACTTCCTTTAGCCCGAAAAAAAAAAAAAAAATCCATCATACTGACCATTTGATGACCCCATCCAGCCAACCAACACCAACCAGGTCCTCTCAGCAACCTCAGTGCCTGAAGAAGCAAATTAAGAGGGACAACAAAGGATGTGGAAGGCCAGAGAGGTTCAATACATTGGCCAGGATATATTCGGTACCGTATTTTAACACGGAGCTCTTGACAATGCATCAGCCACAACATTTTCAGAGCCTTTGATGTAGCGGATATCCAGACAATAGGACTGTAGAAACAACATCCAACGCATCAACCTGCGATTTGGACAATGAACCGAGTTAAGAAACGTTATGGGGTTGTGATCCGTATAAACAACCAGAGGAACACTGGAACCTACATAAACGTCAAAATGTTGCAATGCCCAAATAAGAGCAAGAGTCTCCTTCTCAATGACCGAATAGTTCAACTGAAATGAATTAAACTTCTTGGAGTAAAAACTCACAGGATGATCTACTCCGCACACATCTGTCTGGAGCAACACTGCCCCCGCCCCAACATCACTTGCATCCACATGCATCGTAAAGGGTTGATCCATGCGGGGAGCTGCAAGAACAGGAGATGAGCAAAGGACAGATTTAATATTGTCAAAAGCCTGTTGACAAGAGGTTGACCAGACAAAACAAACATTTCCTTTCAGCAGATCAGTCAGGGGAGCTACCACAGTTGAAAAATTCCTACAGAAACTACGGAAGTACCCAACTAAGCCCAGAAACCGCTGGAGTTCTTTCTTTGTTGTAGGAACAGGATATTCCTCAATTGCATGCACTTTTGCTTGGACAGCACGCACTTTCCCTTGTCCTACTACCTTCCCAAGGTAGACGACAGAAGCTTTAGCAAACTCACATTTAGCTAAATTAACAGTTAAGCATGCATCCCTCAGCCGATCTAACAGAGCTTTAACACGGCCTATGTGTTCTTCCCATGTATTACTATAGATGACCACATCATCCAAGTAAACTGCACAACCTTCCAACCCCGACACTACAATATTCATTAGCCGTTGAAAGGTTGCAGGTGCATTGCGCAGTCCAAAACTCATTACGGTGTAAGAATACAACCCTGAAGGAGTGATAAATGCAGAGAGTTCTTTTGCTCTCTGAGACAAAGGAACTTGCCAGTATCCTTTTAAAAGGTCAAATTTACTGACAAACATAGAGGACCCAACTTGATCAATACAATCCTCCATTCGAGGCAGGGGGTAAGCATCAGGTTTGGTTACTGAATTTACCTTCCGATAATCAGTACAAAACCTAGAGCTTTTGTCTGATTTTTCGACCAGCAAACAGGGTGATGCCCAACTTGAGAATGAGGGTTCTGCAATTCCATTGTCAAGCATGTACTTGATTTCTATGTCCATTGCTTTACGCTTGGCCTCAGAAACGCGATAGAACCGCTGGCGAATAGGCTGCGCATCACCCACATCCATATCATGCTCTATAACATGAGTTTGACTAGGTATATCGCCAAATAAAGATGGATAACTATGAATGAGAGCAGACAACTCAGCACTTCTTTCCGCAGACAGGTGATCAAGTAATGACACTAAATTATTCAGGGTTTCCGTATTTTTAAGTCTACCACCCAACATGCTTTCATCAGGTGCTCTAACACCATCATCCTCTCCTGTAGAGAGTTGACTCACCACTGCTGCCACTGCTGAGCAAGATTTAAAATCCTGAGCATAATAAGGCTTGAGCAGATTGACATGACACAACTGAGTTGACTTTCTACGACTTGGTGTGGACAGTAGATAATTTTGGTCAGACCCCTGACACAGCACTGTAAAGGGACCAGAAAATCGTGCTTGAAGTGGTGAACCAACCAAGGGCAACAGAGCCAGAACCTGATCTCCTGGACAAAACACACGACGCTCTGCTTTTCGATCATAAAGGTATTTCATTTTTACTTGAGCAGATGACAAGTTCTTTTTAGCCATCTCCCCCGCTGCATACAAACGGTGCCGAAACCCATTTACATAGTCAACAAGATTACTCGGGGGTTCCGATGGAACCACAGCATCACGCAACAGTGCAAGTGGCCCACAAACTGTATGGCCAAAAACAAGTTCATTCGGGCTAAAACCGGTGCTTTCCTGCACAACCTCCCGAGCAGCCAACAAGAGCCACGGTAGCCCTTCCTCCCAGTCTTGATTGAATTGAACACAATAACTGCGCAACAGAGACTTAAGAGTCTGGTGGAACCCCTCAAGGACTCCCTGACTCTGCGCGTGATATGCAGAAGACTGATTATGCTGGACTTTTAACTGTTTCAACACCTGTGAAAATAGTTTTGAAGAAACGTTTGAGCCCTGGTCACTTTGAATTACCCGTGGGATCCCAAAAATAGAGATAAATTGAGTTAATGCTTTAACTACCAACTTTGTTGTAATGGATCGCAACGGATAAACAGCTGGATACCGTGTACTTTGGCACATCACAGTGAGTAGGTAACTACTGCCAGCTTTTGAGCGGGGTAAAGGACCGACGCAGTCAATGATCAAGTGCTCAAAAGGTTGAGAAATGGCTGAAATAGGGCACAGTGGAGCAGGTTTAATAGTCTGGTTGGGCTTACCTGTAATTTGACATGTGTGGCATGATTGTATGTACTGCGACACGTCCCTCTTCAAACGAGGCCAAAAAAAATAACGCAAAATGTAGTCATACGTTTTACGGACGCCTAGATGTCCCGACTGATCATGTGAAGTCTTAAGGACCTCATTCCGAAATTTTTCAGGAACTACAACCTGAAGCACAGTCTTACCACATAAATTGTCCCCATGTAACAACCATTTCCTCACCAACAAGCCTTTCTGCAGCAAGTAACCCCTGGCAGTGCTCTTCCCCTCTTCAGTGGGGAGAACAGCATCAAACAAAGGTTGCAGAGAGGGATCAGCTCTCTGCTCCCGAACCAGATCACTGTGAGAGACAAACAGTGAGTTAAGGGGAACAACCTCCACTTCACTCACCTCCTCACTTCTCTCAGGCTCCTCCTGTGCACAACCCATGGCCCGTGTTACAGCACAAGCCATGAACACTTCTGGAAAACACCGAGCACTCTCATCTGAATTCCCAGTTACTGTGGGTGAAAACGATACCACAGGGGACGGTGGACCCTCAGCCCACACACGACAGCCAGCCAGCCCGTTACCCAGAATGACATCCACACCCTCAATCGGCAGTGCAGGGTGGACCCCCATGGTAACTTTACCCTGTACCAAGCCACAGTTAAGGACAACAGAATGTAGAGGAACAGGCACAACACTCAGTCCCATACCCCTCATACAAACAAAGTCCCCAGTGTCAGACTCGTGTGAAAAAGGCAACACAGAACTCAAAATATAAGAATCATGTGCAGCGGTGTCTCTCAGAATTTTTATCGGCACACAGTTACCTCCGACCAGTGACACGAAACCTTCTGACAAGAAAGCAGAAAAGTCCGGCTCATCCAACCTACATGGGGCTTCAGGAAGGACCTGCTGAGGGGTAGAGAAAACAGAAACACGTTCTGCAGCCACAGCACAAACACCAGAATTTTCCTGACTCCTGTTGTTACCCCTCTTAGCGTTAGCTTTGGGGCAGTCAGCTTTCCAATGCCCTTTACCTCCACAGAAGTTACAAACATCATACTGTGTCCGATTTCGTGTGGTGTTTTCCCACTTACCCAGACGTGGATGAGGTTTACCCTCCCATCTACTGGAGGAACGATACATACCGGGATCATCTGAGAACCTGGAGTCATTATCACCCCTGTGTGTGAGCACGAACTCATCAGCCAGTGCAGCAGCTTCAGCTGCAGTCTTCACTTTGTGCTCACTGATGTAAACTGCGATGTGACTGGGAAGTGAATCTTTAAATTGTTCCAAAACAATCAGATCACAGAGAGCATCATAAGTGTCAACTTTTAAAGCGCAGCACCAACGATTAAAAAATGTGACCAGTTCTCTGGCAAACTCAACATGACTCTGTCTACTGGATTTCTCCCACCTCCTGAACTTTTGCCTGTAAGCTTCCGGAACCAACTCGTAGGCTTTTAAAACAGCTGATTTTACCATGGAATAAATCCTGCTCTCAGACATAGATAAAGCAGAGTATGCCTCTTGAGCCCTGCCCGTTAAAACACACTGAAGGAGAAGAGTCCTATCTGAATCAGACCACTCTCTGCACACAGCAACACGCTCAAATAACGAAAAGAAGGTGTCAGGGTCACGTTCATTAAACTGAGGGACTAAGCGCAGATTACTGACAACATCAAATGCCACCAAACGACCAGCAAAACCTGAGGTGTGGCTGACACCTCCAGATTGTAGACTTAACCTGCTCTTCTCCAGGTGCAGCCTTTTAATTTCTGCCTCACTCCTCAGTTTCTCCAATGCCAGCTTCTCCATCTCCATCTGCAGCAACAACAGTTCCTTCCGCTGCTCAAACGTCAGACCTCCATCATTACACCCAGACGATCTGGCCACAGGAACGTCTACGTGCGTCTCTGCTTTAAAAATGCCGAAATCAACCAAGTTAGCCTTAACGATATTTGTTAAGGCTTAACGATGTTTTCCTTCATCCTTTTATCACCGACTTCCAACTGAAAATGCTATGCAATACGCAACAGCTGCTCACGTGAGCAGTGATCCAGCAGCTCCTCTGACGGCGCTTTCAGAAACTCATCTACACTCGCCATTACTCAGCCTCTCCACACAACCCGCACAGAAAAAATCCGCTACTTTCATTCACGAAAAAACAGCACTACGAACTCAGCTGTGACGTCACCGCAGCCCCGTCCCTCTAACTGCATAACCAAAGACTAACTAAGCTCCCACCTAGTCTTCAGGCGCTAGTTGCGGCGGGTATTTATGCACGTAACTACCAGAGACCCGGCAAAGCAACCAGTATCTGGCGACTTCGCCTGCAGAATCGGCCGTGCTCCCGAGCATATAGCTCCAACCACTTTCACCCCACAGCCCCCCGTACGAACACCAGAGTCCGCACCTCAGCCTAACAGGGACGAAAACAGCGGCGACTTACAAGCTGCACAGGACTGTTGAACTTTCTGCCACACACTTTAAACCTGGCGGCTACAAACAAACTCTTGATTTAACATAATCCATCGAAACAGGCACTTACCATCGTCAACTTCTCCCAAACACATCTGCGATACAACACTATGTACTCAAATCAGCTGTGCATCTACGTCACGCGACACCGGATTCATTCATAAAGGACGAAACTCCGCCCACCAGGCCCCTTTACCTGCGCTACGGAATTCACAGTCCAAAGACGGACGAGCCCCCACTTGTTACAACCCGGCCCTTAGGCTGCAACAAACATAGGGAGAGAAGACGAGGACTAGTGCAAACAATGATTTATTTACTAATTAAGAATTAAATATCAGTGTCAGTAATCAGTAAGTGTAAGCAGGTGTGTGTATGTGTGTGTGGATGTATAAAACAAAAACTAAACTAAAACAAACAGCCGCGCCAAGGTCCATGCCCATGATGTCTGTGCGAGAGAGGCCAGCCAGAGTCTGAGAGAGAGAGCCGAGGGAGGAAAGGGAGGCCTCTTCAAAGTGGTGTCCAGGTGTAGCTCATGCCTGTAATGATGACCCCGCCTCCAGGCCTGAAACAAAACAGATCAGGCCAGCACAACACTTCCACAAATAAGGGGTCGTCACAGAGGCCATAGCCTGGAAGTGCCAATTAACGCTGCGTTTGGGTGTGTATCTGCGTCATTGCCTCGTCTATGAAGCCCTAAAAGCCACTGCTGAGAGTGCAGGGTTTTATTGTTTTCCTGACTCTACAAAGCAGCAAGGCACTTCTGTTGACTAATTACGTCACTGGTGAATCTCACCCCTACTGTAAACAGCAGCGTGTCTTATAGGGATGGGCTATACCACACTTATAGGATTCGATACGATACCGATACTTTTTCTTGCATTTTCATCGATATTGATACTGATACTGTTCATTTCTTATTGGCAGTTTTTTAACAGTAAAAATATTATTACATTTAAGACACATCACAAGACAAATACAGACCATTTATACAACATTTATTATGGTCAATACATAATAAAATAAAAATGCAAATAAATAACATAAATATGAATGAAATAAATTAAATATGAAGAATAATAGGGCCAAACGGTGGTTTAGTGGTTAGCCTTGCAGCGAGAAGACCCGGGTTCGAGCCCTGGTTGGAACAAGGGCCTTTCTGCATGGAGTTTGCATGTTCTTCTCGTGTGTGCGTGGGTTCTCTCCGGGTTCTCCGGCTTCCTCCCACAGTCCAAAAACATGCAATGTGGGGATTAGGTAAATTGGACACTCTAAATTGACCATAGGAGTGAGTGTGAGAGTGAATGGTTGTTTGTCTCTATCTGTGTGTGTGTGTGTGGCCCTGCGATGGACTGGCCAACTGTCCAGGGTGTACCCCGCATATCGCCTGATGTCACTGAGATTGGCACAGCACCCCCCGTGACCCTCTGGTGGAGGATAAAGCGATAGATGATGACTGACTGACCTTGTGTGTGTATGTATTCATTGCACCTTTCTGTTCTGTTTAATGTTATTTGATGCCCATAAATATGCAGTGTCATAACAACTCAGTGTGATCCTGGGGGGTATTCCATCAAGCAGGCTAAAGGCAAAGCCAAGCTTAAATGGCCAAGTCTGGCTAATATGAGTGAGAGTTCGGTTCCATCAAAGAGGCTGAGATTAGCCCCAACTCAGTAACCATGGAAACTATGACTCTGGCTAAGCCTCAACCATGGCTCAGGTTTCCTTTCTATCAATCTGAGCCTCAACCCTGTTCCACCAAGGTGGCTAATGTGAATGCCAGCCAAGTAACCATGGTAACTTATGCTGCCGGGCAAACCTGGTCTGTAGCAGGCTAAAAGTGAAGCTTAGCACCATCTATGATCAAAGAATGTCCAATAGACAGAAACAGAGACACACAACTGTCATGGAATGATAAACTAATATGTAAAACATAAAATATATAATAAAGTGTATTAAAGAAATGATTTATACTAATAATTATATACTATCTATAAGTACATTAAAGAACATTATCAATATAATAATCAATAGATCTGTCATATGATTATTTCCTATAGAATGATAACCAACATTGCATTTCTTCATGTAATAATCTACCATCAATTGTATGATAAATGTGATGAGTCATGTAAAATACTTTACATGACTAAATTAAATGTAGCCTATTATTATCAAAAATGTAGGCAAGGCAACTTTATATAGCACATTTTAGCACAAGGTGATTCAAAGTGCTTTACATAAAATAAAATGAAAATACAACAATTCAACATATAGCATGTGGGACAAAATACAGCATGTAAAAATGACGGGCTTAAATGAAAATAAATGAAAGCTATCCATCGATTTGCATAACATTGAGTTGATAAATGTGATGAATATCACTTTCTAACATTAGTACTAGGACTGCCAAATGATACAATATGGAGAATTTCACATAAATTGCAGTGAAACAATAATGTTATTTTAATTATGTTCATATGAATGTTACTTATTAGGGTTGTCTTTTCCTTTTAATTTTAAGGATTTGGTTGCATTAATAAGTCCACATAATTGATTAGTTTAAAACAAAAACCATCAAGAAATCAATTGGTAGATTATTGTCTATATATTTTGTCCCTTTGATGGAGGATTTATAAAACATGATGATGCTGAAATACTTCATTTTCTTTGTCACTTACACATTCAACCTGTCGCCAATAATCTGCCACGCCACATCCCTGGCTTTATTGATTACCGTGGTATTGCCCTTCTTTGGGATTATGTGGCTGTAATCCTCATATACCTCCATGAGGAGAACATCTCTGCACGTTCTTTTCCCTTGCTTTTCGGCATTTTTCACAGTTTCCATGCTCCACTAGAATGGGCTTTTTATTTTCCCTGTGGGCGTGCACAAGTTGAGGCTTGACTAAGCGTCAGGTAGAGCCAGCTGATGCCACTTGATGGAACGGCTTGGAGCTAGATTGGGAGGTGGAGCTTAGTCAAGCTTCAAGCTTACACCTAAATCTGGCAATTCTTAGCTACGTTGATGGAATACCCCCCTGTTTATTCGCGTGGCAGAAATACTGCTCCGTTTGTTGTGTTTACAAGTGTATTTCAGTGCGAGAAGAAACCCAAAAAACCTAGTCTCTGACTCCAGCTGTGCAGCTGTGTGGAAGTCACTTGCTTGATCGTCACGCCCCCTGCAGTGCTCACTCAAACACCCCACCCCACCACCGATAACTCCCTTCCCACTTTTTGAAGATTTTTAAAATCAGGCATTGGGTGGAGTCAGCTTCAGAACAGGGGTTTAGTTCCTCTTTAAAACTTAAATTTCCAAATCATGTGAGGGCGGTGGAACCTGTGGTGACAGGAAGTGAGCGCAAACAAATACAAAGTGCAAAGTTCTCTCTTTTTTGGATTGGATGAGGACACATGTGTGGACACATCTCCTGTTTCTGTGGGCGTCAACTCCTGAGCCCTGAGGGTCAGAAGACCCTTTAAAAAGTGACGAGATTGTCAGGTAAAACTGTTCTTTTTTCTTTGTTGATTCACTCAGTTCTTCTTCTCCACCTCACACAACAGGTAAGTGGTCAATATTGTTTCATAGATTTACCTCCAACTCTTAGTATTCTTATTAGAGTGTCTGCTTAGCAATGAAAAGCAAGCGTCTATCATTATTATTTATTATTTAATTTCAATACATTTGCAATGTTTTTGACATTTTTAGCATTTTTACACGTTCTAATCAGATCAGAGTCGAGTGTCACATGGTGTCACTTAGTGCTCATGTAGTATAGACATCATAAAAAAAAAAGAAGTGTTTTTAGGGGTATAGATAACATTACATTACATTACATTACATGTCATTTAGCAGACGCTTTTATCCAAAGCGACTTACAAAAGTGCATTTAAACATTTGGGTACAAATAAGAGCTAGAAGTAAGTAAGAGCTTCAGGTAGAACAAACTATGAAGTGCTAGTCATAAGTGCAATACAATTTTTTTTTTTTTGTCGTCTTAGTCGAGGTAGAGTCGGAACAAATGTGTTTTTAGTCGGCGTCGGAAGATGTGGAGGCTTTCAGCTGTCCGGATGTCGATGGGGAGATCGTTCCACCATTTGGGAGCGAGGACAGTGAACAGTCTCGAGTTCTGCGAGTGCCTCTGTGATCCTCTCAGTGAGGGGGCAGCGAGCCGGTTTGTCGATGCAGAGCGGAGTGGGCGGGCTGGGGCGTAGGTTTTGATCATGTCCTGGATGTAGGCTGGACCGGATCCGTTTGTAGCATGGAACGCAAGCACTAGAGTCTTGAAGCGGATGCGAGCAGCTACAGGAAGCCAGTGAAGGGAGCGGAGGAGAGGTGTAGTGTGGGAGAATTTT
>NW_025321732.1:0-13089 GCF_019176455.1 Solea senegalensis | reverse complement strand
GTGTCACCCTTCGCTGTTTCATTGACTCATGTCTGAGTATTTCTTCAAAACTCTGACTCACTTGTCTCTCACGTGACTCTCCTCCCCTTGTTTCCTCTCCTCTCCCCTTGTCTCCTCTCCTCCTCTCCTCTCCTCTCCTTGTTTCCTCTTCTTGTTTCTCTCCTCGTCTCCTCTCCTCAGAGAAAGGTGAAATTAAAACCACCTCACAGTTGAATTCATTAGCTTTCATTGCTGATGATTTCATGATTATCTTGGTTGAGATGAATTCAACATGATCCTCCTGTGAGACATTTGATAATAATGTTAAATAAATTTAAATTAACATTTTAAGAGTTTTTGTGAATGGAAATGAATAATTGTTTTAATTGAATAGTAACTTAAATTTAAATATGTCAAAGTTCATCTAAATTCATTGGATTACATTTAAGTTTAGGTATAAATGATGTGTCATCTTATGTTACTGTTTTATCTTTTTACATCAGAACCTTTAACACTGCATGAGTTTCAACTCCCACAGAAATATTACACTTGAAACTCAATACTGGAAAAAGAAGAACTCACACTTTTCTGAACATGTTTAAAAATAACATCAGTGAGTTTGGATGAAGATTATGAAGCAGACACACATGTTATTATGTTTATGTGTTTGTGTCACAGCTGTCAACAAAGAAACAGGTATCACCTGTGTCATGTGACCTGTGTCATGTGACCTGTGTCATGTGACCTGTGTCATGTGAGCTGTAACTGTGTCAGTCACAGAGGCATCCTTTTCTATCTCATCATGATGAAATCATGTGTTTTAGTGCCAAATGAGGAATGAGCTCATGAATCAGCGCGTGTTACTGCTGCACAGTTGCTTGGATAATACATGTGACCGTGTGCAGTTATTGTGAAATACACAGGCTGCAACACATTATGTGTTTCATCACTCTCTGTGTGTGGATCACTGTTTATTTTAGAAGGAAAGTTTCATCACTTACAGCTGCTCATGAGTCTGAAGTTAAACCTTCACATCAGCACAGTGTGTGTGTGTTATAAAGGTGAAGTCACTTACAGGCCAGTGTGAGCTCATCTCACATGGATTCAGCCTGATGACCGAGCAGCACGCACACGGATTTGCACACACTACACTCACACACACACCTGACCACAACACTGCACCTGAACACACCTGTGCACAAACACCTGACACACCACACCTGACAACACACACACTACAGACACACACACACACACACACACACACAACACATACAACACACACACCACACACACACACACAGACACACACAACACACACACACACACACACACACACAACACACACACACACACACACACACACACACACACACACAGACACACACACACACACACACACACACACAGACACACACACACACACACACACACACACACAGACACACTACACACACACACCACACTGACACACACACAAGACAACACACACAGACACACACACACACACACACACACACACACACACACACACACAGACACACACAGACACACCACTACACACACTGCACACACACACACAGACACACACACAGACACACACACACACACACACACACACACAGACACACACACACACACACACACACACACACACACACACACAGACACACACACACACACACACACACACACACACACACACACACACACACACACACACACACAGACACACACACACACACACACACACACACACACACACACACACACAACACACACACACACACACACACACACACACAGACACACACACACACACACACACACACACACACAGACACACAACACACACACACACACAGACACACACACACACACACACACACACACACGACACACACACACACACACACACACACACACACACACACACACACACACACACACACACACACACACACACACACACACACACACACACACACACACACACACACACACACATCACACACACACACACACACACACACACACACACACACACACACACACACACACACACACACACAGACACACACACACACACACACACACACACACACACACACACACACACACACACACACACACACACACACACACACAACACACACACACACACACACACACACACACACACACACACACACACACCACACACACACACACACACACACACACACACACACACACACACACACACACACACACACAGACACACACACACACACACACACACACACACACACACAGACACACACACACACACACACACACACACACACACACACACACACACACACACACACACACACACACAGACACACACACACACACACACACACACACACACACACACACACACACACACACACACACACACACACACACACACACACACACACACACACACAGACACACACACACACACACACACACACACACACACACACACAGACACACACACACACACACACACACACACACACAGACACACACACACACACACACAGACACACACACACACACACACACACACACACACACACACACACACACACACACACACACACACACACACACACACAGACACACACACACACACACACACACACACACACACACACACACACACACACACACACACACACACACACACACACACAGACACACACACACACACACACACACAAACACACACACACCACACACACAGACACTCCCTGCTCCACAGGAAATGGTGTATTTTTTCATCTCGATCACAGAGGAAATTCCCTCCACCACTTCCCCGGCTCTCTTATCTGCAAACATACATTAGAATGTCAGACACATCATCTTCTCCCTCCTGATCCGTATCTGCAGCTCCCTCTCTCCCTCTCTCCCTCTCTCCCTCCCCCTCTCTCACGCCTCCACTCCAGCAAATGTTACCTTTTCATATCTGCACTTTCTCTTGCACCGCGGCACGTGAGGATCCTGCAGACACGATAACCTTCGCCGCTGAAACTGCAAATGTCACTTTGGCGATCTGACCAATCAGGAGTGTTTGCAGCGGTCACTGTGACTGTGATGAGCTGCACAGCCGTGAGAGTGGGACTGAGCAGATGTGTGCACATGCATGAGAATCAGGGAGCGGGGCTCTCAGGTGTGGCCCACAGAAATTCCAGTCTTTTCTTTTCATCTGCAAAATGTGAGTGAGTGAGTGAGTGAGTGTTTTTTTCATGTGAAAGCTAATTATTATAATCATGAGGCTGATGCAAACAAAGATCAGTGTCTACAGTTTCTGACTGAACCTGACGACTCTGAGGTTTTATAACTATGATGCAACCAGGACACATCCTCAGTGATGTGACCTGGAGTCCTGGAGTGTTTCGGGTCTTTCAAACATCATACACTCTGGTCCAGGCGAACCAGCCGAGGGTGATCAAGCCCTGGCTTGTGTCCAGGTAGCGCTACCCCACCCACGTGTCTCCTCTCCTGATCCACAGCCACCTTGAAGCAACTTCCTCTGCGTCAGTGGCCTCCTTGATGGCCCTTCACCTTCTGACTCCAGTGATGTCCAGCATGTTATAGGCCCTGCATAGAGACTGGCCTGCGAACCCTCTGCATCCCACCTCTATGGGCTGGCGTCTGGCACTCCTCCACCAGTGCAGCATATTTGGCCCTCTTTCTCTTGTTGGCCTCCTCAGTGTGGTCTTCCCAGGGGACAGTGAGGTCCAGGACAACAATCTGCTTAGCTGTTGCTGAGGTGAGGACCGAATCCAGCCTGAGCTCCCAATCTTGTGCCGTTGCCAGGAGGCCAGAGGAGGTGGTTCTGGCTGTAACTGGTGGCCTCTCCCCGGCCCTCACAAAAGTGATGCTCTTCTTTACTGGGCGACGGCGCTTGCATTCGTCAATTCCACTGCAGGTGGTGTTCGCTACAGCCCTCAAGTCTTGGTCATGGCTCCAGTGGTCGCACCCGTCGTCCAGGGCTTTTGGATTCAAGTTGTGCTCCAGGGTCCCTCTCTTCTGGCACAGAGCACAGGCTGGTGAGTCCACCTTCCATCAGCAGAGCAAGTTGGATGGGCTTGGTAGAACATCGTAGACAGCCTGGATTAAGAACCTAATACAATGAATCACCATGAACTCCTCATTCAGGCTCCTCATTCAGGCTGCTCATAGGAATGCCTCAGGATGTTGCTCTGCCCGTACAGGGCAATCCTGCTCAAGCTCCGAGGTAGACCCAGCCACCGACTGACTCTTCTCTCGAAGCCCTCAACTGTGGAGATTGGGACTTCATAGACCAAGAGGGGCCAGAGGATCCTTGGGAGCCATGTTGGTAAATCCAGGCCTTGAACTTGCCTGGAAGGCCCGATTTGTCCACTGAGGCCAGCCAAGTTTCCAGATCTTGGTCGGTAGAGCGGATGGCTGCAGTCGGAACCCTTCCCCAGGCTCTTCACCGGTTTCTCTATGATGGCTGGTATCCTGGTGTTGCCAAGTGTGAAGTGGAACCTGTCAGTGACCTTTATTCAGCACAAGGGATGTGGATTTTGCTGGCTTGAAGCTCATGCGGGCCCATGTGGCCAGCTCCTCCAGGCCTTTCAGGATCCACCTGCTCCTGTCCTGCTCTGGACATGTGGTGTTGTGACAGTCAGGTCATCCATTAAGGCTCTGATGGGAGGCTGACCAGACTTGGTGAGGGCCCTCTGCACTGACCCACGGCCGACTTCACCAGCATGTTTATGTCGAGTGGAGTACTAGTAAGTAAGTAGTGCACCCAGTGAGGATTCCTTTTTCCAGCTTATGCTAGTCTGATGTTAAGGGTTAACTCTCAAGCTGAATCCATGATAATAATCCAGGACCTGCAGCTCCTTTCAAAGCCGCTGAAACAAAGATGTGTCACAGTTTTCAGCAGAATGAACAATCAAGTGTTTACTTCCACACAGACTCTTTCACTCAATCTACTGTGTGTGTGTGTGTCTGTGTGTGTCTGTGTGTGTCTGTGTGTGTGTACACATTCTGCTTCTAACGATCATCGTTCACATCGTTCACTCTTAGAGAAATGTAAGAGCATATGTGAGCATCTGGGTCTGAACACACAAACACACACACAGACACACACAGACACACACACACGCACGCACACACAGACACACATGCACACAGACACACACACACACACGCACATGCACACACACACACACACACACTCACACACACACACACACACCACACACACACTCACACACACACACATACACTGACACAGACACACACACACGCACACACACACACACATGCACACAGACACACACACACACGCAGACACACACATGCACACACACACACACACACTCACACACACACACACTCACACACACACAGACAGACACACACTCACACACACACACGACATACACAGACACACAGCACACACACAGACACACACACACAGACAGACACACACTACACACACACACATGCACACACACAGACACATGCACACACACACACAGACACAACACACACAGACACACACACAGACACACACACACTCACACACACACATGCACACACACACAGACACACACACACACACAGACAGACAGACACACACACACACACACGTGCACACACACACACACAGACTGACACACACAGACACATGCACACACACACACACACACACACACAGACAGACACACACACAGACAGACACACACACACACACACGACACACACAGACACAGACAGACACACACACACAGACACAGACAGACACACACACGCACACACAGACACAGACAGACAGACACACAGACAGACACACACACACACACACGCACACACAGACACAGATAGACAGACACACACACAGACTGAAGAGTCAGTTCCACTGATGTGTAATAGTTCAGCACAGCTGCAGTTGTTGGTCTCTTCCTGCAGGTTTATTGTGTAACTATTGTGTAACTGATGCTGTTTATTCTGCACACACACACACACAGAACCATCACCTGTGACTGTGTGTGTGAGAGCACATGCTGATGTGTAAGAAGTTCAGAAACGCTGTAGATTATTCCACACATGAATATTGATATTTAACACGAGCTGCAGCGTTACACTTAGAAACACCACACAGTGATCTGAGGCTGTACTCTGTTGCGTTGCCACCAGGGGGCGACGCACCTGTCGCACAAAGACGTCCGTTTGTGAATCAGTACATTTTTGAGGGTCAAAGATGAATAAATCAGGGCCATGGTTTCTATGGTGATGAGCAGTGGACGTCACAACGTCACAGTAAGCCACACCCCAAACCAGTAGGCGGCGTCACCGCTACTTCTTGTTTTTCATAAACACGTCTGTGACCTGTGACCTTTTCAATGTGAGGTCAACAAGGTCGCGCTTTGTTCTGTTTAATGTATAATTTATGCATTATATTTATGTTTTTTTTTTTTATCGACCTCTGACCTTTCAGTACCTGTGACTCACCGGTGTTTGTGTGTGAGCTGTTCCTCTTCATGTGTCTCTGAGATGAATTTGAAGCGTTGACTAACGTCGTTCCACCGTCTGTCTCTGTGTCTTTTTGCAGTTCCTGTGTTTGAAGAACATCCGCACTTTTCTCAAAGTTTGCCACGACAAGTTCGGCCTGAGGAACAGCGAGCTGTTCGACCCCTTTGACCTCTTTGACGTCAGAGACTTCGGCAAGGTGAGTGTCAGACTGACTCTGTGTGTGTGTGTGTGTGTCAGAGACACCGCGCTGCCTCTGTGTGTGTGTGTGTGTCAGAGACACCGCTGCCTCTGTGTGTGTGTGGGGGGAGGCCCAGAGAACACATAAACCACATGGTTAAAGGTCTTTTTCAGGGTTAAGACCTGGTTTTAGTCTATGTGGCTCCTCACTGTGAATGCCGCACACACGCGTGTGTGTGTGTGTGTGTGCAGGTGTTGTAGAATGATGTCATACAGTATAATTGATGACGACAGCTGATGTTAATTCTGTATCTTCTCAGTATTATTTCCAGTGCAGCTCTGTGGATCAGTGTGTGGCTGTGATTGATCACGACGGTCTGAAGTCGTCTCCTCATTTATCTAATGTTTCCAATCTAACTTCGACATATCCACCGGCTCTAAGAAGCTCTGCAGAACGAGGGAGAAAGAAGAGATGAGTTAGAGAGAAGAGGGGAGAAAAAAAGACCTGGTGTTGTTTGGCAGTTTGTAGATAAACCACACGAGCGTCTCTGAGAGTCAATGAGCTCGCAGCCACGGTATTAAAATCCAACGGCAGTCAGAATCAATCACTGAGGCCCTCCATATGTCAATTTGGAAATTGCCTTTGTATGGTCTCGGTGGTGGCGGGCTTGTCTCCTCATTGATTTTCCATTAAGGCCAAACATCACATTATAATATATTGAAGTGGGCAGATCCCCTCTCATGTGACATACATTTAAATTGTGAGAAAAGCTCATAAATAGAACATAAAGACTTTCTTCCTCTTTACACTTAATCTGCTCATCAACTCTGACACTTTTCTTCCTTTTGTTGCTTCCACACAAAAAAGTGTCTTTGTTCACACATCTGCTCGTGAACAATGATAACACATAATACATATATGTATATTAGTATATATGTGTTTATACATATATATGTATGTATATACGTGTATATTTATATATACGTATATACGTATATACATATATATGTTATCATTGTTCACACATCTGCTCTTGAACAATGATAACACATAATACATATATGTATATAAGTATATATGTGTTTATACATATATAGGTATGTATATACGTATATATTTATATACACGTATATAAGTATATACATATACAGTATATGTTATTATTGTTCACACATCTACTCGTGAACAATGATAACACATAATACATATTTGTATATAAGTATATATGTGTTCATACATATATGTATGTATATACGTATATATTTATATACACGTATATACGTATATACATATATGTCAGTCAGTCATCATCTAACCGCATCCTCCACCAGAGGGTCGCGGGGGGTGCTGTGCCAATCTCGGCTACATCGGGCGATAGGCGGGGTACACCCTGGACAGTTCGCCAGTCCATCGCAGGGCCACACACAACTAGAGACAAACAACCATTCACTCTCACACTCACTCCTATGGTCAATTTAGAGTGTCCAATTTACCTAATCCCCACATTGCATGTTTTTTGGACTGTGGGAGGAAGCCGGAGAACCCGGAGAGAACCCACGCACACACGGGGAGAACATGCAAACTCCATGCAGAAAGGCCCTTGTTCCAACCGGGGCTTGAACCCGGGTCTTCTCGCTGCAAGGCGAGAGTGCTAACCACTAGACCACCGTGTGCCCCTATACATATATGTATTATGTGTTATCATTGTTAACACATCTGCTCGTGAACAATGATAACACATAATACATATATGTATATAAGTATATATGTGTTTATACATACATATGTATGTATATACGTATATATTTATATACGTATATACATATATATGTTATCATTGTTAACACATCTGCTCGTGAACAATGATAACACATAATACATATATGTATATAGTATATTTGTGTTTATACATATATATGTATGTATATACATATATACACGTATATACATATATATTATCATTGGTCACGAGCAGATGTGTGAACAATGTGATTATATATGTATATACATATATATGTGTTTATACATATATGTATGTATGTACATACATATACATATTTATATACACGTATATACGTATATACATATATTATCATTGTTCACACAATGTTTATACATAATGTGTTTATACATATATATGTATAAACACATATATACTAATATACATATATGTATTATGTGTTATCATAAACATAATGACTGCGTCCTTTCAAAGTAAGAGCCCTTTAAAAAAAACAATAATATTCATAAATATGTAAATTTTTTCGCCATTGTTGTTTCAGCAGAACTTCCTGAAACTGAACAAACAAGCATCTACTTCCTGTTTACACACACACACACACACACACACACACACTATTGCACTATCCTATAAACGTTGTTTTACAGTGGTTTTATGGCAGTGGAGATATACATTAATGTTTCGACATTAATGTATACATTAAAGTCGTCAACCAACTGTTTGATGGGGCACTGTGTGAGAGGAGTGGCTCGTTTAATGATATATCTGTCACTTTAACTCTGAAACTTTTATATTTCAGGTCTTTCACTTTTGTTTTGTTGGTGACACAAACTTCTCTTCAAAATAAGATGAATTTTTCCTCATTTTACTGAGTTATTATCACGTTAATAGCTTCAAAGAAAAAGGAAGCGGTTCATTGAGTCTTTGAAAGCTGTGTTTCTAGCGGACGACGTCTCTGTCTTTATAAATCATGAAGCTGCCCTCTCATATCTGTAATGTCTGCAGACTGAACTAATGAAGCCACATGGGGCGTCTTTCAATGGTTTGGTCTTAAAAAGAAGAAGAACTACAGCAGGAGATTGTGAGCGTGGATAAAAAGAATGGACCGTGTTTGAACCTGCAGGTGTGAAATCCTCTCTGTTTTCACTGGAAAATAGTTTTTTACAAACAAAAACACATCTTTGAGCTGAAGCTTTGGAGGAAATCAAACATAAAGATCTGTAGTTTTTTTGTGATTGACATTTACTGCAAGTCTCAGATAATTGCGTAGTTTTGATTTGAAAATGATTTCTTACTCTCGTGTTTTAGCTGCACAAGCAGCATTTTCTCATGTTAAAGTGAAATTGGAGCATGAATGGTGAAAGTGAAGGTTTTAACAGCAGCTGCCTCCTCTGTAAACATCCATCAGCTCCTCCTTCTTTCCTCAGCGTTGGTCTGCGTCTCTCGTCTCTTCCTGTGTCACAGTCAAACACAGACTGGGGGCAAATATCTGTTCAGTGCTGAGGGGAAGTTATTGCCCCGTCCTCTGAGGTTTATATTAAAACAGATGGAGCCAATTTCCTGCCTCACACGTGACTCCACTCCCCTCACTGTGTTCTCTGACTGTGAGCTCATGCACATCATCGCTAACCCCTCCCCCGTCATTAGAGATTCATTATGACATCATTAAAGCGATGAAATAGCTCTTATTACAGTCGAGCCCAGAGGACGCTTTCATTTAAACACGCTTCCTTCCTCCCGACCCGTTTTTAATTAGCCACCAAAGGAACACTGGCGTCGTTTTAATGAACGCGGCAATCACTTTATTTGGCTGCCGCCGCCATTAGCATAATTAGCCTGCACCTGTTAGCCATCGATCAACAGTTTGGAGCCGCC
This sequence comes from Solea senegalensis, assembly GCF_019176455.1. Classification (NCBI taxonomy): domain Eukaryota; kingdom Metazoa; phylum Chordata; class Actinopteri; order Pleuronectiformes; family Soleidae; genus Solea; species Solea senegalensis. The sequence goes on along the minus strand of NW_025321732.1, from coordinate 2,788 downwards.
TCGCTCGTTTGAAAAGCAGCGCTGGTTTCAAACGCAGACGCTTTCCATCTTTTCTCCACAGTCTTGAAGTCATGAGTGACTGAGTGACTGAGTGACTGAGTGACCGAGTGAATGAGTGATCAAGTGGACTGGAGTGACTAAGTGACTGAGTGACTGGACTGACCGAGTGACTGGAGTGGACTGGAGGACCACTGACCGACTGACTGAGGACTGGAGTGCGAATGACTGAGTGACTGGAGTGACTGAGTGAATGACTGGAGTGACTGAGTGATCACCTGAGCGAATTACCAGTGAATGAGTGACTGAGTGAGGATTGGCGGACTGCGGACCACTGACTGGAGGAGTGAATGTACCCGAGTGACTGAGTGACCCACTGACTGACTGAGTGAGTGGAATGAGTGGACCGACTGACTGAGCCGAATGAGTGACTGGACTGACTGAGTGAATGAGTGACTGACTGACTGACTGAGTGAGTGAATGACTGAGTCACTGACTGAGTGAGTGAGTGAGGAGTGAGTGAAATCGAGTACGGAGCAATCACTGAGGAGTGAATGACTGAGTGACCGACTGACTGAGTGGAATGACTGAGGAATGAGGATCAGACTGACTGGAGGAGTGAATGACTGGAGTGAGTGGGATCAGAGACCGAAAGTGAGTGAGTGAATGACTGAGGAGGAATGAGTGGACTCACTGAGGGAAAGGGAGGAGTGAGTGACTGACTGACTGGACTGAGTGACTGACTGACTGACTGAGTGAGGGGAGGAGGAATGACTGAGGAGGAGCAACTGAGTGGACCGAATTGACTGAGGAGGGAGTGAGCGAGACTGAGGAATGAGCGAAAGGAGGAGGAGGAGTGACTGAGGAATGAGTGAGTGAGTGAATGAGTGAATGAGTGAGTGAGTGAGTGACTCATCGTGCAGGACTTTTGTTAGTTTGCTGCACATAAATACAAACCTGTGTTCATGTTTTAAAGCGTAACAACTAATTGATTTAAAATTGCAATTTGAAGGGAAAAAAAATCACAACAGCTGCAGTTGAATCGTCGCGTTTCTTTATCGTTTGAGCTGCAACGATTTATTGATATTAACCGTTTGATGGACTTCCTGCTTCAGTGTAAAACTCTTGTTCTGGTTTCTTCAAGATCAGCTTCGCTAATGAAACAATCATTTGTTTGTTGTCATGGAAGAAGTAAACAAACAGGAGGATTCAAAAATATAACAATATTCATTTTAAAAAAAGGAAAAACCGATGAAATAATGAAATGATGTGAGTGTGTGAAATCATTTTCTCTATATAATAATTATACATAATGTCAGCAGTGTTTTCTGGCTGTGTAGCTGTGGACACACACACACACACACACACACACACACACAGTGAAGGTTGTGGGTTTGATTCCTGTCTACGTGTGATCTAATGTGTCCTTGAGCACAACGCTGTGTTTAGTCAGCATGTGAATGAGTGAAAGATGAGTGTATGTGTGACTGAGTGAATGTATGTGTGAATGTATATGTGACTGAGTGAATGTATGTGTGACTGAGTGACTGTATGTGCGTGACTGAGGTGAATGTATGTGTGACTGAGTGAATGTATGTGACTGAGTGAATGTATGTGTGACTGAGTGAATGTATGTGTGACTAAGTGAATGTATGTGTGACTGAGTGAATGTATGTGTGACTGGGTGAATGGCAGACCATTTACATATGGAAACTCTTTCCTCTGGGTTTTATTTTGATCCATATTTTTAAATCTAAGTCAATATTTTTTTAGGTTCATTTATGTTTGTTTTGCAGTTGAAAATCATTGTGTTGTTGTTTCAGATGACAGTGGAAAGTCACATTTAAACTTCACATTCTGTTTTATTCAGAAATGTTTCTACAATCACTTTACTGTGATGTCTGATACATGAAACACAGCAGGGAACACACACAGACACACACACACACAGACACACATTGAATCTCAAGCACACACACAGACACACACACACACACACACACACACACACACACACAGACACAGACACACACACACACAGACACACACAGACACACACACCCACACACAGACACACACACACGACACACAGACACACACACACACACACACTCACACACACATACGCACACACAGACACACACACACACACGCACACACACACAGACACACACACACACAGACACAGGTCACACTGGGGTCACACTGGGGTCACACTGAGGTCACACTGAGGTCACACTGAGAGGTCACACACTGGGTCACACTGAGGTCACACTGAGGTCACACTGGAGGTCACAGTGAGGTCACACTGGGGTCACATTGAGGTCACACTGGGGTCACACTGAGGTCACACTGAGGTCACACGTAGGCTATTTTTAAGCAGAGGTCAAGACATCAATTTTTTCTGCAGGAAACTGAAACTTCTGTTTAAAACTCACAGATGATTTGTTTTCACTCAAACATATGAACACATCACAGAATATGAACTGTTTGATTATTTTAATCATTCAAATTATTTTTATCTATATTATATATACATATATACATATATATATATATATATATATATATTTATGTCACAGAGCATTTATGACATAATATAATATTACTGACTAGTTTTACAGCATCTAATATTATTTTAAATGGATCAACCAGACTTTGATAAATTAATAACAACTTCATTGAGCAGGTTTATTTGACCTGAGTGTGTTTATATTGTGTTGTTTATTGACATTATTTACATTTCACCTCTTCATCTCAGATGAAAGCCGTGTTTCCTCTGAGAGACTTT
>NW_025321731.1:0-6488 GCF_019176455.1 Solea senegalensis | reverse complement strand
ATAGAACATTACAGAACATTATAGAACATTACAGAACAGTATAGAACATTACAGAACATCATAGAACATTACAGAACATCATAGAATAGTACAGAACATCATAGAATAGTACAGAACATTACAGAACAGTATAGAACATTACAGTACATCATAGAACATTACAGAACATCACAAAACATTACAGAACATTCCAGAATATTATAGAACAGTACAGTGTAGAACAGTACAGAACATTATTGAGCAGTACATTATAGAACGTTAAAAAATACTACAGTATAGAACAGGGGTGTCAAACTCATTTTTGTTCAGGGGCCACATACAGCACAATTTGATCTCAAGGGGGCCGGACCAGTAAAAATAGCAACATAATAGAATAGTAACCTATGAACAACAAGAACTCCTTTGTTTTTTCTCCTTTGTTTTACATTTTTACATCATATTTACACAGCACACTGGATCTATAAAGGCACAAACATTTAGTCACAGGCATTACGTTTAGATTAGTGTGAAATTTTAACAATTTCATCCTGTGGGCCGGATTGGACCCTCTGGCGGGCCGGTTCTGGCCCCCGGGCCGTATGTTTGACACCCCTAGTATAGAACATTATAGAACAGTACAGTATAGAATATTATATAACAGTACAGTATAGAACAGTACAGTATAGAACATTATAGAACAGTACAGTATAGAACATTGTGGGAAATAACTGTTTTCTTCTTGTTTCCTGTAACGTTCTAAGACAACAACTAACAGTCAAGCTGTGAATGAAAGCTGGGGTGATTATGTGATAGGGAAAGGTCACCAGGAAAGGTCAACGTAAGGGTTGCACATAATGGCATCTGTTAGGGTAAACATTAGATAACATGTACTAGGGTCATACACATGAGGTATGGTGTCTGTTCTTGTTTTACTTTGATGTTTGTGTAGAAGTGTCCTTGGTGACAGTGTCTCTCCTCCATGCAGTAAAGACATGATTTACTCAACACTGATGACGCAAGAATTTCTTTCACATAGTTACAAAACATTATAGAACAGTACAGTATAGAACATCATAGAACACTACAGTATAGAATATCATAGAACAGTACAGTATAGAATATTATGTAACAGTACAGTAGAGAACAGAACATTACAAAACAGAACAGTACAGTATAGAACATTATAGGACAGTACAGTATAGAATATCATAGGACATTATAGAACAGTACAGTATAGAACATTATAGAACAGTACAGTATTGACCAAGTATAGAAGCATTATAGAACAGTACAGTATAGAACAGTACAGTATAGAACATTATAGAACAGCACAGTATTGGACAGTATAGAGCATTATAGAACAGTACAGTATAGAACAGTACAGTATTGAACATTATAGAACAGTACAGTATTGGACAGTATAGAACATTATAGAACAGTATAGTATAGAACATTATAGAACAGTACAGTATAGAACATTATAGAACAGTACAGTATTGGACAGTATAGAACATTATAGAACAGTACAGTATAGAACAATATAGAACAGTACAGTATTGACATTATATAATAGTATTAGCAGAACAGTACAGTATAGAACATTATATAACAGTACAGTATAGACTATTATAGAACAGTACAAGCAGAATATCATCATAGAACAGTACAGTATAGAACATTATAGAACAGTACACAAGAGAACATTACAAAACAGAACAGTACAGTATAGACCATTATAGAACAGTACAGTATAGAATATCATAGAACAGTACAGTATAGAACATTATAGAACAGTACAGTATAGAACATTATAGAACAGTACAGTATAGAACATTATAGAACAGTACAGTATAGAATACATAACAGTATAGTAGAGAACAGAAACATTACAAAACAGAACAGTACAGTATAGAACATTATATAGACAGTACAGTATAGAATATCAGAACAGTACAGTATAGAACATTATAGAACAGTATAAGTATAGAACATTATAGGAACAGTACAGTGTTGACATTATAGAATAGTACAGTATAGAACAGTACAGTATTGGACATTATATAATAGTACAATATAGAACATTATAGAACAGTACAGTATAGAACATTATAGAACAGTACAGTATAGACCATTATAGAACAGTACAGTCTATACAGTATTGACATTATAGAACAGTACAGTATTAGACATTATATAATAGTACAATATATAACGTAGTAGAACAGTACAGTATTGGACATTATAGAACAGTACAGTATTGGACATTATAGAACAGTACAGTATAGAACATTATAGAACAGTACAGTATTAGACATTATATAATAGTACAATATATAACATTATAGAACAGTACAGTATTGGACATTATAGAACAGTACAGTATTGGACATTATAGAACAGTACAGTATTGGACATTATAGAACAGTAAGTATAGAACATTATAGGACAGTACAGTATATAACATTATAGAACAGTACAGTATTAGACATTATATAATAGTACAATATATAACATTATAGAACAGTACAGTATAGAACATTATAGAACAGTACAGTATTAGACATTATATAATAGTACAATATATAACATTATAGAAAGTACAGTATTGGACATATAGAACAGTACAGTATCAACATTATAGGACAGCAGTTTTTGGACATTATAGAACAGTACAGTATAGAACATTATAGGACAGTACAGTTTTGGACATTATAGAACAGTACAGTATAGAACATTATAGGACAGTACAGTATTGGACATTATAGAACAGACAGAACAGTGTCTCTCACTAACATGAGTTCATGGAAAGTTAAGGTTTTCCTGTGACTTTGTCTTTTTTTGGTTTGAAAGGTCACAGTGAGACAGAGACAAGCCTCTCTCTCTCTTCACTGCTTCACTGTGTTGTTGGTGTTTCATGTTCTCATGCGTCTGGACTGACAATCACTTCATCTGTCTGCTCACGCACACAAACACACACACACGCACACAAACAGGCTGCTGTTGTGGTTGTCCTTGAAGACATCTCGTAGGTAGAGCTGCTTCACTATCACTCTTGTTTCACTTAAAGTCTGTCTGTTTGAAGAAGGCAGTTGATGCTGAATATGAGAGTCCTTGTGTCAAACAGCCAACTGGAAACTAACTTCTGCAGACTCTGTTTGAACAGGACAAGGCTGGTTTCAGCTTCAGCTGCATCATCACAGGAAAGAGAGAGGATGAAGAGTAATTCTCTAAATAATCCAGGATTAGTGAGAATATCATCTGGATGATTGTGGAAGTGTGAGGAGCATCTTATCACTGTTTATTTAAATGAACGATTCCACAGATTCTCAGAAACAAACGTCCAATCCAGGGATGATAAAGGGACAGTTAGGTTTTTTATGACACACAGATAATCAGAGCGCCCCTCAAACATTTACTGCAGGTTCTTCAAACAGCCGTGGATCGGCCCATTGTCATCGATACACAATCTAGAATTTTCTTCAATATCAGGATCGATACTGATACAAATATCGGATCGGTGCATCCCTAGTGCTCAGGGTTTTTCAGGGTTAAGACCTGGTCTTAGGGTTAGGATAAGGTGTCCTCACTACTGTATGTTTCCAGAGAATATTTGTGTCCTCAGCTGTTAGTGGAGGACACACACACACACACACACACACACACACACACAGTGTTACACATGTAGCTGCAATACTAACTATTAATTATCAATGAGGGTCCTGAGTGGTCGTGTGTGTGTGTGTGTGTGTGTGTGTAATATATGTAAAGTAATGCGTGTAATGCGTGTCGCGCGTCGCAGCGTCGCGTCGATAATGTCTTGCGATGTCTTGCGTGCGTAAAGTCTTTACGTCTTTGTCGCGATATAATAATGTGTCGCGGTATGCGTGTCATGCGTGCGTGTAAAATTATACGTCATGATGCGTAGCGATAATATTATATTATCGTATGGCTAAGTAGCACGTGTCAGTATGCGTGTCTTGATATTGGTATCCGTGTGTGTATGTATGTACAGATGATTTATTCATTACAAATGTATCAAACATTGATTCACAGAAATACTCGACAGGCTCTGACTGTTACACACACACACACACACAGACACACAGGAATGTGTTGACGGTCAGAGGAGATGACATCATCACATCTACAGAACCATAATAAGTGTGTGTGCGTGTGTGTGTGTTATTGGCATATCTCTTGAACTGATGGTGTGATTGATTTCAAACCTGACCGGTGTCCTGCTACAGGCACGAGTAAGTGCTGCAAGAGATGTCGCTAAAAGAAGCACACGTTGTCTCTCGCAGCTCTCCTGTAGCCACTCCCCCTCTCACTCACACAGCACTTTGAGTGAGTTTTCACACATGCACACACTCACGCACACACACACACACACACACACTGTGTTGTTGTTGTGACACTCATGCTGCTGATTGGACAATAACATTAAGACTTAGAGCAGCAAAATGAACTCTTTTTCTCTCTCCTTTTTCATGTGGTGCTCTGTCGCCCTCTATGGGCCAGCTGCACCTGGATACAGCACTTTACTCTCTACACCTTCTATAAGAGGTCTTTTATAGAAGGTTATATGATGGAAAACCATGTGTAAAAGTCACATGATCATTTAAGTCTGCATGTAGGTGAGTGAGTGAGTGAGTGAGCATCGGCCTGGCGTGGGAGTTTAAGTAGGTGGCGCTGTGTCGTCTCTATTTTTGTCGCTCTGAATCTTTTTTTGTTACCGTCAGACGTTGACAAGCTCGCTGTGACACAGTGATTGCCGGGAGAGTGGTTGCCGTGGAGACGTGTGGTTTTGTTGTTGAGGGAGGTCATAATTAGACGTTCAGTTAGAGAAGTTCAGACTAATCTGCTGTGGAGTGAACGCTTTAAAAATCATCATTTCATCTTTTTCAATATGAATGAATGTCATGTAAGTCATATAAATGTGATGTAAAATAAAGTGAGCTGAAAACTAAGTTAAACTGGTTCTGCTGTTTGTGTTCGTCGTCACGGTAACGACTCCAGAGACTTTGAGACTGTGATTTCATCTTTGATCTCTGTGCTGTCAGTCAAACACTTTCATTCTGGAAACTAATCACATGACAATCACCAATGTATTGATCACTTGATAAATGTTTGTGTTTGAACATGAAGAGAATTTAACATGAGACAAGACAGATAACTGTGCGTGTGTGTGTGTGTGTGTGTGTGTGGTTTATTGCCTCTGCATGAGTGAACATTGTGTTAGTCTCACTCAGGCAACACACACACACACACACACACACACACACACAGCCAGGTCCCAGTGGTGTTGTATTTTTAGCGTAGCAACACAAGCAGCAGCTTCAGTCTGACTGGTTGTTGAGCTGCAAGTGGGTGGCAGCACACACACACACACACTGCAGAATGGCAGACACCGTCTCATTGGTCAGATCAGACGTGAGTGGGCGGGTCCAGTGAACATTTTATCATCCACTGTTTTTATGTATTTTTTTAAGATACATAGATTTAGCGCCACCTACTGTTTATGTCAGTGAACTTGTAAACAACATGTAAACACGAATGAGAATTTTCTTTTTATAACATATATATGATATTTGAGAACTTAGTAGAAAATGTTTTATGTCCAGAAACGTGTCATGTGACCCAGACTCTGCAGCTGACCTGGGATTAAGGTGTCGAGTCATGGCGCCGTTTGCTGACTCACTGTTGTGCTGACTCTGCTTTCCTTTTTTACACACTCAGATGCAGTGACAGCAAACGCATCGTCTGCAGTTTAAAGAGCAGTGTGTGTGTGTGTGTTGTAGTAACGTGCTAACACCAGAAGGTGGCATCTCTGTTCTGCTCCTCAGATGAGAAGGAAGCTGTTGATTCTGCCGCCAATGACAGAGCAGACTTCTGGTCACATGACCCGCTGTCTGACAGAGAGACTGTTTTTAAATCAGTTTTTTGAAGGAAACAGGAAATGAAATGAGTATTGTTTTTATAAAAAACAGATGTTGTGACATCATCTGTAACAGCTCACTAGTTTTTCAGTTTCCACGTCGTTCAAGTGAATTTACAGAGAAAAAGGAATAGAAAAGTCAACATTTTCATTTTTTAAACTGTAAATATTTTCAAAATAAAAGTTAAATTAAAGTGTGTGTCTGTGTGTGTGCGTGTCATATCTACATGTGATTAAATGCCTCCTTCTGTCTTTTGTCTCCAGGTTTCAGTGCAGTCTCTTAGAAAACACTCTCACACTGACGCTGCGTTCACGGTGCCGTCATTTTAACAGCAGCAGGAGGAGGACGGACGCAGGGGGGCGGAGTCGCATGGAGGTCACAATGACATCGGTAGCGGCCGAGTACGAACACATGGAGATCCAGCAGCAGTACAGCGAAGGTGTCAACAACCGCTGGGACACTGACGAGTGGGACAACGAGAACAGCTCAGCACGTTTGTTTGAACGCTCCAGAATCAAAGCTCTGGCAGGTAACACAACGCGGCAAACACACAGCAAACACACCGCAAAC
>NW_025321730.1:0-18303 GCF_019176455.1 Solea senegalensis | reverse complement strand
GATCGTATCATGTGTTCATGATGATAACATGAATGTATCATGTGTTCATGATGATAACATGAACGTATCATGTGTTCATGATGAGAACATGAATGTATCATGTGTTCAGTCATTTCTATTTGAATCTCTGCTGCTGTGATGAAGAGCGGCTCCCTCGTCTTCTTCACTCATAAGTTCAAACAAACACGACTTCAGTCACAGACTCATTTTCTCTGAGTCATCGTCTGGACTCGAGTCTCCAGAGACACAAACTCATAAAGCTGGAGATGATGAAGATGATGATGAGGATGATGAGGATGATGGAGATGATGAAGGTGATGCTGAGGATGAATATGTTGATGAAGATGATGACGATGCAGAAGACGAAGATGATGATAAAGATGATGATGATGACAATGAAGAAGACAATGACTATGATGAGGATGAACATGATGATGAAGACGGTGCAGAAGATGATGACAATGAAGAAGACAATGATGATGAAGAAGATGATAAAGAAGATGACTTTTGTTTTTTACTGAGGAATATAAAATGCAGCAGTGCAGATGAAAACATGAACACTCACTGCTTCATCATCAGAAGGAAACTCCAGGTTTCCTGCGCTGTCTGTAAAGAGAGGGATTATTAATAGAAACAGTAATAAAGTCTGAATATTGTTTCCTGTTGGAGACAAACTAACAAACCCAGCTTCAGTCCCTGATGAACTCCCGTCTGCAATGACACGGCAGCTTTTTTACACGGATCAAATATTAAAGATCAGACAAACAATCTGCAGCTGCAGCTCAGGCACAATCATCATGTCACTTTTGCCTTCTTCTCCTCCAGATAATCTGGCACAATTTAACCTCCTAGATTATACAACGCTGACAGAGAAACTGTTAAAAGATTAAAACCCACAACGTGCTGCTGTGATTTTCTGCCTACGCTTCAGATGTATTGCAGATAGTAAGTGATTCTCTTCAGTCAGGGCAGTTTAAACTACAGAGATTAAAAACAATCTAATCTGGATCAGAATAGGAAACTGCAGGCCCATATTAAACCTTTCATTTCTGGGAAAGGTCATGGAAAGAGTTGTTCATTATCTACAAATTCATGCTTTTTTTGGTGTAAAACAATCTTCAATGAATTTCAGTCTGGATTCAGAGCAGACCAGACCAAATCAAAGTCTTAAATGACTCACGTCTGAGTAACGATGTATCAAAACCTCTGTGTTGGTTTTATTGAACCTCAGCGCCGCATTCGACACAGTCGATCCCGACACACTGATAGACAGACAAAGTGGGTGGGACTTACTGGTACTGTGCTAAACTGGTTAGATATGGACTACTTTGTCTCAGTTGGTAATTATGAGTCTGACATGCGGAGTTCCTCAAGGCTCCGTTCTCGGCCCACTTCGATCTAATCTATACGCTGCCTCCAGCTCAGATTATAACACATCACAACATCTCTTACCACAACCTATGCAGATGACACACACCTTCATATTTCAGTGTCATCACATGACTACATTTACGTTTAACATACATTTAAGCACTTAGCATTTATCTAAAGCGACTTACAAAAGAGGAATAAGCTACATAGAAGAAGTTTTGGAAAGAAATCCACAAAAGATAGTGAGTGATAGATGGTGAGGGTGCCGAGGTGGATCCAAGTGCAGAAGGAAAGGATAAAAGGTAAGTGCTAGGACAGAAGATGCTCTTGGAAGAGCTGGGTTGCTTCACAGCAAGAAGTTCACCGGTTTGAATCCCAGTTTCACTGAGGGTGTGTGTGTGTGTGTGTGTGTGTGCGTGCGTCTGCAGCTGAAAACTAGATTTAGAGTAGCATGTAGCCAGGAGCTAAGTGTTTGTGTCATGTATAATTGAGCAGCGTTCTTCGGTGATGAATGAATGAATGATTAATGCCGAGGTGTAAACAGTGGTGCAGAGGTTAGCACGGATTAGCATTGTGCTGATTAGCATTGTGCTGATTGTGTGTGTGCAGGGCCTCGCCGGGGGAACCATGTGACCGTGTGAGGAAACTACCAGCACCTGTGTTTATACTGTACATCCCATAATGTCTGAATGAAAACTGGATTTCACAAAAGAATGAAAGAAAGAATCTGATGAGACTGAACATGTGTGCTGGACTGTGGTGAAGTTGCACGTCCCACTGGACCAGAGACACCATGGACAACTTCACTTTGTCCCCATAAAACCTGTCCACTGCTCACACTCTCGCTCTCTCTCTCCGTCTCAGATGAAGCAGTGACCCGGATTTCATCATTTCACACTCATGTATGATAAATGAGTTCACTCGTTCATAAAGAACGAGACAGATTGTGTCCATAATCATGAACTTAAAAGCAGGAGGAAGAGGATGATGAATAACAGAGGTGAAGAGAAGTCAACAATGAGACGGACGAAAGAGGAGGAAAGGAGGAACGAGGGAACAAATGAGGGAAAAGGTGAGGCGGTGACGGAGGTGTAGCCGTCTCTGTTTCTCTGAAGAACTGTGAAGAACTTAAGAACTGTGAAGAACTGAAGAACTGTGGAGAACTGAAGAATGGTGGAGAACTGAAGAACTGTGAAGAACTGTAAAGAACTGAAGAATGGTGGAGAACTGAAGAACTGTGAAGAACTGAAGACCTGTGTTGAACTGAAGACACGTGAAGAACTGTGGAGAACTGAAGAACAGTAAAGAACTGAAGACCTGTGGAGAACTGAAGAACTGTGAACGTAAAGAACTGAAGAACGGTGGAGAACTGAAGAACTGTGAAGAACTGAAGACTGAGGAAGAACAGAAGAACTGAAGAACTGTGAAGAACTGAAGAAGAATTGAAGAAGAACTGAAGAACTGAAGAAGTGAAGACCTGTGAAGAACTGAAGACCGGAGAACTGAAGAACAGTGAAGAACTGAAGAACTGTGAAGAACTGAAGAACTGTGAAGAATTGAAGACCTGTGGAGAACTGAAGACCCCGGAGAACTGAAGAACAGTGAAGAACTGAAGAACTGAAGAACTGAAGAACTGAAGAACTGAAGAACTGTGAAGAATTGAAGACCTGTGGAGAACTGAAGAACTGTGAAGAACTGAAGAAGAACTGAAGAACAGTGAAGAACTGAAGAACTGAAGACTGTGGAGAACTGAAGAACAGTGAAGAACTGAAGAACAGTGAAGAACTTAAGAACAGTGAAGAACTGTGAAGAACTGAAGAACTGTGGAGAAGTGAAGAACGGAAGAACAGTGAAAAAGTGAAGAATGGTGGAGAACTGAAGACCTGTGGAGAACTGAAGAACTGTGAAGAAGTGAAGAATGGTGGAGAACTGAAGACCTGTGGAGAACTGAAGAACAGTGAAAAACTGAAGAACTGTGAAGAACTGAAGAACTGTGAAGAACGGTGGAGAACTGAAGAACAGTGAACTGAAGAACAGTGAAGAACTGAAGAACTGAAGAATGAAGAACTGAGAAGAACTGAGAAGAACTGAAGAACTGTGAAGAACAGAAGAACTGTGAAGAACTGAAGAACAGTGAACTGAAGAACTGTGAAGAACTGAAGAACAGTGAAGAACAGTGAAGAACTGTGAAGAACTGAAGAACTGTGAAGAACTGAAGACCTGTGGAGAACTGAAGAACAGTGAAGAACTGAAGAATTGTGAAGAACTGTGAAGAACTGTGAAGAACTGAAGAATGGTGAAGAACAGTGAAGAACAGTGAAGAACAGTGAAGAACTGTGAAGAACTGAAGAACTGTGAAGAACACTGTAGAAGAACTGTCGAAGAACTGAAGAACTGTGAAGAACTGTGAAGAACTGTGAAGAACTGAAGAACTGTGAAGAACAGAAGAACTGTGAAGAACAGAAGAACTGTGAAGAACTGTGAAGAACTGTGAAGAACTGAAGAACTGTGAATAAGTGAAGAATGGTGGACAACTGAAGAACAGTGAAGAATTGAAGAACTGGGAAGAACTGGGAAGAACTGGGAAGAACTGTGAAGAACTGGAAGAACTGAAGAACTGTGAAGAACTGAAGAACAGTGAAGAACTGGAGAACTGAAGAACAGTGAAGAACTGTGAAGAACTGAAGAATGGTGAAGAACTAAGAACTGTGAAGAACTGAAGAATGGTGAAGAACAGTAAAGAACTGAAGTACAGTGAAGAACAGTGAAGAACAGTGAAGAACTGTGAAGAACTGAAGAATGGTGAAGAACGAAGAACAGTGAAGAACGTGGAGAACTGAAACAGTGGAGAACTGAAGAACTCTGAAGAACTATGACAGAGAGACAGATGAGGACAGAGTCAGACGGCGAGTTTCCTTCTGAAACGTCTTTCATTAAAACCATGTTTTAAAAAAACAATTTAAGGGTTTTTCTTAATTAACCCTCAGGTAATCAGACTGTGCCTCGTTAAGGTAAAACTCGTCCAGAGGACACTCACCTCTTTAATCTGTCGTCCTCTGTGGGACAGGAAGTATCGGACAGTTAATTAGCATCGAGCACGGCGGTGTCTCCCCGCTGATGAACCTAAACTCGACCTCCATCAGCAGAAGAAACAGAGAGGATTGTGGGAAGAACAAAGGAAAAAAAGTGTTGTCACCAAAAACAAACTTTATTGAAACAAACAAACCTCTGATGTTTGGAGACGTCATGTTACATCACGGTCCAGGACAGAGACGGTAAAATGAAACGTTTGTCCCAGTGACGGCGTTCATGTGGTCATGTGTTCATATGTTCATGTGCTCATATTTATAATTAAAGGTTTAATGAGATGAAACATTGAATATTCAAACAAAAAACAAACACGTCTCAGATCATATTTTATCATAGTTTGAATAAGAGTCGTCATCATAATCATAAATAATCGGCGGAATCTTCACTCACACACACACGCGCGCGCACACACACACACACACGAACAAAGCAACATGAGTCGTGGTCCAGGACAAAGACAGATCCTCCTGAGTCAGAACAGTGAAGACAAAGAGACGTCCAGAAAGTGGTCAGAGGTCAGGGTGCAAATATTTTAGAAAAACAAAACAAAAAACTGAATTCTAAAATTCTAATAAAGAGAAACAATGTTGAAATAAAAATATAAGACATAAGTGAGTCTGTTTGGTTTTTACCAGTGCAAATAAAGACAAAACACTTCACACACATCAGAGTTTAACGTGAACCACATGACACGAGCTGCGATTCAAGAGAAAAGATGAAATGATGAAAAAAACGATATTTATCTTTTTTTAAAAACAACAAATATGATCAAATTCTTTGAATTTAAAAGTTTTTCCACTTATTCTGACAAAGTTCCTCAGTTATGATGTCAGAGCTGTGATGTCATGATGAGGACTACATAAAGGTGCGTCACTAACTTTGATTAGAGACTAATAAACTCGAGACGAAACATTTCGAGGCGCCTGATGAAAATCCATCATTTTTTTCAACATCAAAACACAGATAGAACATGACCGGACAGTTGTTAGCTTAGCATTAGCCACGGGAGAGTTGTTAACTTAGCATTAGCCCTGGAAGAGTTGTGAGTTAAGCATTAGCCCTGGGAGAGTTGTTAGCTTAGCATTAGCCCCGGGAGAGTTGTTAGCTTAGCATTAGCCCCGGGTGAGTTGTTAGCTTAGAATTAGCCACGGGTGAGTTGTTAGCTTAGCATTAGCCACAGGTGAGTTGTTAGCTTAGCATTAGCCCCAGAAGATTTGTCATAAAATTACATTTACTCATATTACATTAGTTGTCATTGCACCTTTAGTCGCGCCACGAAAAAACTACAGCTGTAGCTTCAGTTTCATAGAGACCAGGAAATTGACAGATCCAAACACACTTACAGCAAATGAACAAACTGAGCTGTTCCAGGACCAAACCCAGACATGACCTGGCGCGTGTGCGCGCACACACACAGAAGTGTGCGTGCATACGCGTGCGCGCGCGCGCACACACAGCAGAAACAAACTTTACAGTCAGTTACAATGTGGCTTCCAGGTCATAGCCAGGACTCATAAGTGTTAATTACAGTACATTCAAAAGCAACATTTACGATGTTTCCATTCCCCTAATTACAAATGGACACATTCCTGCACTTAGTCCCAGCTCAGCAGGCAGACTGGAATGTCCAAGTATTAGTCCAAGCCCAGAAAGTGTTCAGGTGTGAGTGTGAGACCAGCTGAGGGAATGGAGTGTATCAGGTCATAGTCTCATCCCGAACCAACTGCACTGGAGTCTTTAGTGAGACGGACTAACTCCTGGGACAAAACCTCCAGGTCCTAAAGACACAAGGACACAATCACTGTTATTGATCGTCAGTCACATTAAGACCTTCTGCAGGTGCATGTTCTTGGTCATGTGATGTTAATGTAATCTGTCAGTAGGGGGCGTTACCTTCTGCAGATGCATGTTCTTGGTCAGCTGCTCCTCTAACATGTTCTGCAGCTTCTTGTTCATTTCTCTCAGGTTCTCGTCTCCTGGTTTCACCAAATCCCTGAGGACCGAACTCAGACCTCTGTCGCCCTGGGACCCGCCATGACCACTGACTGCCCCACTGGACACGTCTGAGGGGACAAAGAGATTGGGACATGAGGAGACAAGGAGATGTGTGTGTGTGTGTGTGTGTGTGTGTGTGTGTGTGTGTGTGTGTGTGTGTGTGTGTGTGTGTGTGCGTGTGTCCCACCTCTGCGACTGTCCATCACGTACGTCTCGATGATGGCGCTCTTCCTGCAGATGTCCTCAGCCATGGACGAACAGCTGACCTCCAGGTGTTTCACCTGAGGAGGTCGAAAAAAAAAAAAATATGGCAGTGACTGAAGAACGACCGTGTGACTGATGGTCGTCATGGTGACAGAAGAGTCCTCACCTTCTCCTCCAGCATCCACTTCTCCTGCTGAACCTCAGCAAGACGCTGGAACAGCTCTCCAACCTCATCATCTGACAACTCAGCAGGACGCTGAGACTGAGGACTTCCTCCTCCAGACTGAAAGAGAGACACAGAAAGAGACAGACAGAGATAGACAGTGAGAGAGAGAGAGAGACAGAGAGACAGAGACACAGAGAGAGACAAACAGAGACACAGAGACACAGAGAAAGAGACACACAGAGAGACAGAAACACAGAGACAGTCATCATAAAAGAACTGGACATTAGAGAACATCATTTCCAGATTTGACAAACACTGATCACAATCTTGTGACGTGATGATGGACGAAGAAAATAATCTTATCTTCTGATAGAAGACGCATTTTTAAATGTTGGTCTGTGTGTGTGTAAGCTCCTCTGTTTAAGGTGTTTCTATCAATAGCAACATGTTGCCATGGTGACACAGAAATACTTCAAAGTCTCTTCTATTATCTGACACAGAGACAAAGAGAGGATGATGGGACATTTCAGTCCTCACTACACAAGCACAACAGCAGGGACGAGTCATGTGACACGTGTCGTGAAGGAATCATTAAAGGTTTTACTTTAGACCGAAGACAACATTCAAACACGGTCCAACTGTCTCCGCCCACCTTGTTCTGATTGGTCGGCTGAACTTCCTTCATCATGTCTCTGTAGGAGAAGGAGGAGATGGAGGACGAATCTCCAGTCTGCTGAGTCCGACTGGGACTGCTGATCTCCGAGAGGACGAGTTCCTCCAGACCTTAGACAAAGATCCAGAAGAGGACGACGTGAGGACAAACTTAACACACTGAGATACATGTCCCACGTCACAAAACCAACACATCTATAACTGCAAATCCCTGTCCCTTCTCATCACTTTAAAAGATACTGCACTGTCGCTTTAAGACAGCAGACGAACACTTTATGACAGTGGACTGTCCCTTTAAGACTGTGGACTGTCCCTTTAAGACTGTGGACTGTCCCTCTAAGACAGTGGACTGTCCGTTTAAGACAGGTGCTGGCACAAATAAGTATCTACTTTAAAATGTCTGATTCTCAGTTTTGTGCAGAAGAGTCCTTTAAACATTCATCACTGCTCATAGATAATGGATGTGTGAGTGTGCGTGTGTGTGTGTGTGAAGACGCCAGTGTGTCCACCTCAGCTTTGTGAATCACAGCTACATTAAATATTGAGCAAAAGGTTCTGGACTGAGCCAGAACCTCAGAACCTCCTGATGCAGTCTCACACACACATTCGCAAACAGACACACACACACTAAAAGTGATATCACTAACCTTAACCATAACCAGTTAATGACTACCCTTAATATAACAACAATTCACCCAGAGGTCCATGAGTCCATGGCTTTGGGCATCACAGAGTCACTATCGTGACATCACAGCGACATCAAAGTGAGATCACAGCGACATCACAGCAACATCAAAGTGAAATCACAATAACATCACAGCAACATCAAAGTGAGATCACAATAACATCATAGTGAAATCACAGTAACATCACAGAGACATCACAATAACTTTCCAGCGACATCAAAGTGACATCACAGCGACATTACAATATCAAAACAACATCACAGTAACAGTCAGTGACATCAAAACAACATCACAGTGAAATCACAATAACATCACAGCAACATCAGAACAACATCACATTAACTTCAAAGAAACATCACAGTGAAATCACAGAGACATCAAAACAACATCACAGTAACTGCGCAGCAACATCACAGTAACATCGCAGTGACATCAAAACGACATCACAGCAACATCAAAGTGAGATAAGTGACGTCACAGAGACATCACAGTTACCTGTTCTGGTTTTACTGTTGGTCA
The DNA here is from genome assembly GCF_019176455.1 of Solea senegalensis. Lineage (NCBI taxonomy): Eukaryota > Metazoa > Chordata > Actinopteri > Pleuronectiformes > Soleidae > Solea > Solea senegalensis. The sequence goes on along the minus strand of NW_025321730.1, from coordinate 9,600 downwards.
GAATCTCCTGCAGTCTTTCCTGAAGTTTGTCTGCTCGTTTCCTCTCAAGCTGTAGCTGACGCTTCAGATCCTTCAACTGAGACAGACAGAGACAGTCAGAGACAGACAGAGAATTACACAGACTTGATGACTTTTAACTTTTCGCAACCTTCATAATTGTTTTTTAAATCTAGTTCATCTTTGGGTGTCTGTCTCACCGCTGCGCTCCCCTTCTTCTCCAGAATCCTCTGTCCATCCAGTGTGTCTTTGATCTCCTTCAGAGAAACATGGAAACAGAGTTTCAGCGGAGCCTAACTCACAGGTAACTTCATTGTGTGTGTGTGTCTGGCCATTACCTGTCTGAGTTTGCTGATGATGTCACCGTCTTCATCCCTATGTTTCTCCAGCTCCACCAGCTGCTGCTTGACTGTCTCCATCTGACATTGTTTCTCCTGAGGGACGGAGACACCATGGTAATGTGTGTGTGTGTGTGTAAGCAGACTACACTCCCTCACTTTTAATCTATCCCACCAGAGGATTAATTCATTAAACATCTGCAGTTAATTCTCCTCTAATCCTCTGCTGCTAATTAATACAACTACACACACACACACACAGGACGAAGTGTGGTCGTATGAGGCATTCAGTGTGTTACATAAGTCAGTTTAACATGTCCATGTCTTTATCTCACTGTGAGACAGACTTTTCCAACAGGAAACTGAAGTTTGTAAACCACTCACTCTCCCACACCAAACTCCATAGAGAAAAACAGTGATTTTAACATCACAGCACACAGGAGTTGTTGATCCACTGCTGCCTCCATCACTAAGTTCAAATGTCTTATTTTGTCACTTCGGCATTTTAAAATCTTCATTGAGATTTACCTCAGTGACACAAAGCGACCACACGAGGCAGCAGTAGACCAGCAGCTCCTGTGTCCCCGCGAGCTAAAATCACTGATTTTCTTTATGGACTTTGGTTTACAAAGTGACCACACACACACACATACGGACACTTGTGGATTGAACTGTGGACTGTCGGTGACCACTGTGGTCCAGTCCGTCCACACATGTCACTGAACCTGAACTCAGGAAGTGACACAACCAGTGAAATTGTGTGTGTGTGTGTGTGTGTGTGTGTGTGTATACACACCTCCAGCTGTAGTGTGTGTTCTCTCTGTAGCTCTTTGATCTCCTCCTGATGTTCCAGTGACTTCTTCTCCATGTGCTCCTACACACACACACACACACACACACACACGATGATGAAGATGTCGTCTCTATAGTCATGATGAAGTCTGTGTGTGTGTCTGCTGACCTCGGCCTCCTTCAGTCTCCTCTCAAACCATCCTCTGGTTCCCTCCATGGACTGAAGCTGAGCCTGTAACTCCTCCACCCTCGGCTGGAGACACTCCAGCTCTTTGGAACGAGCCTGGACAGACGGACGGACAGACACACACTGTAAACACACTGTACAGTGTATGATCACATGACTTGTGTCCTCCTCCCCCACTCCTCCTCCATCCCTACCTTCTCGTCTCTCAGCTGCTGTCTGATCTCCTCCTCGGAGCGATTCTTCTCTTCATGGAGTCCTCGCAGCTCCTTCTCATACCGAGCCCTCACCCCGAGAACCTGAGGAGGAGAGGAGGAGAAGAGAGGAGAGGTTTGTGAAATGCTCTCACAGAAAACAACATTCTTGGTAAAAGTGAAACATTATTTTCGTAAAATAAGGTCCCAGAGAAGAGAGGTTCTTTGGAGGTTGTTTGGTCTTTTCTCTTCATGATAACTTCCTGACTTCTGTCTCCGTTTCTGTGATTGTTAACACTTTACACAATAAGACGTCTGATCTGATCAACCTTCAGTCTGTTTGATAAGGCTCTGGAGAGAACTGTGTAGTCAGAGCAAAGCAGAGCCACTGACAAGAGACGAGGAGACTGTCTCTGACAAAACCTGATGTAAATCAGGCCTGATAGTGATGCCTGGTGCCTGTTCCAAAGTCATCTGATTGACAGAAACTCTCAGCTCTTCCAGAGTCCAAACTGCACTGCTCTGTCACAGAGAGTCCATGTATGTATGGTTCCTCATCTCTCCTGGTTCCTCGTCTCTCCTCGTCTCTCCTGGTTCCTCGTCTCTCCTCTTCTCTCATGGTTCCTCGTCTCTCCTCTTCTCTAATCTCTCCTCCTCTCTCCCTCCTCTTGTCTCCTGGTTCCTCTGTCTCTCCCTCATCTCCTGGTTCCTCATCTCTCCTCGTCTCTCCTGGTTCCTCTTCTCTCCTCTTCTCTCATGGTTCCTCGTGTCTCCTCATCTCTCCTGGTTCCTCATCTCTCCTCGTCTCTCCTGGTTCCTCTTCTCTCCTCTTCTCTCATGGTTCCTCGTGTCTCCTCATCTCTCCTGGTTCCTCGTCTCTCCTCTTCTCTCCCGGTTCCTGTCTTTCCTCGTCTCTCCTCTCTCTCATGGTTCCTGTCTCTCCTCATCTCTCCTGGTTCCTCTTGGCTCCTGGTTCCTCTTGTCTCCCTCGTCTCTCCTCTTCTCTCATGGTTCCTCGTCTCTCCTCATCTCCTGGTTCCTCATCTCTCCTGGTTCCTCGTTTCTCTCTCTTCTCTCATGGTTCCTCTCCTCCTCTTCTCTCCTGGTTCTCTTGTCTCCTGGGCCTCTTCACTCATGGTCCCTGTCTCTCCCTCATCTCTCCTGGTTCTTCGTCTCTCCTCTTCACTCATGGTCCCTCGTCTCTCCTCATCTCTCCTGGTTCCTCGTTTCTCTCTTCTCTCATCTCCTGGTTCCTCATCTCTCTCCTCGTCTCTCCTGGTCTCTCATCTCCTGGGTCTCTCTCTTCTCTCATGGTTCCTCTTCTCTCCTCTCTCTCATGGTTCCTCTTGTCTCCTGGTTCTTCATTTCTCCTCTTCACTCATGGACCCTCTCCTCATCTCTCCTGGTTCCTCTTCACTCATGGTCCCTTGTCTCTCCTCATCTCTCCTGGTTCCTCTTTTCTCCTCTTCTCTCATGGTTCCTCGTCTCTACTGTATGTCCTCGTGCTGGAACGGGAGAAGAATTGCTGGCACGGATTTGTGATTTTTCAATCTGGTAAAACAATCAGATTTAAACTGTCTCTGATATTCAGAGAGTGAGAAGGAAAAAAACAACACAACAGTAAACGTTTTACTCCCTGAGCCTCGGACAGAGAGCGTGAAGAAGAGAAAGAGGAGGAGCTCTCTGTGGAGGCTCCTCACATCTCAGTCTCACCTCCTTCTCATGCTGCAGTTTGAGGTCAGACAGCGCCTCCTTGTGGTCAGACTTTTCCTGATTCAGCTGCATGGCCAGGTCATCTAACATGGTCTTCCTCTTCTCCGCTGTCTGCACGCACGTGCACACACACACAGTAAGAAAGATCACATTTGTGTTTTTGAGATGTACAAAAACTGCTTGTGTGTGTGTGTGTGTGTGTGTGTGTGTGTGTGTGTACCTTCTTGGCCTCCTCCAACTCTCTCAGTAGTCTCTCCTTCTCTTGTCCTTCTTCTGTTAACTGTTCCAACAACTTCCTGTTGGCAAAGTTCGACTCCTGAGACACACACACACACACACGTACACGCACACACACACAATTTTTCCAGGTCCAAAAAACTTGTAAACCACAGGACATGAGTACATTAGTGTCCCGTGTCATTAGCTGTGATGATTTAGGCCTGGTTCACACAAATTCCAATTGTTAAAGCGTAAAAACAAGAGGCGGAACTATATATAAATGTATATATAACGTGATTATATACATACATATACACACATATATATATATATATATATACATGTATGTATATAAATACACATATATATACACACATATGTATGTATACATATATATTTATACATACTTGTGGCGATACACTAATCTCGCGTTACAATACGATACACGATATTGAGCTCACGATATGATTCGAGGCGATTAGATACGATTCCATCATTTTCTGAAAGATTTTAAAGGGACAGTGTGATTTTAGCATCAATTACACAATATATGTCTCTGACTTGACAGAGAGTCTACAGCTTGCAAATGCTGGACAAAATAAAATCAAAAACGTGGTGAGAAAATAAGATCCATTTATTGAAGTGCAAACTGTAGTTAACAAGCCTCTTAAAAGTAAATAAAGTGCAGTCCTCGCTCTCCTTTTCTTTTTAAAACCGATATGCTCCCACACATCTGCTTTAGAATGGTGCTGGACTTATAATACTACCCGCCATTTTCTTGAATCTCCTCGGGTAAGCAGGAAGATGAACACGTCTACGTCTGTGTAAAGGGAGTATCTAGACGGGTAACTTGCTAGAAATGCTCTACAGCGACACTCGCGGCTGGCGGACCCAATCGCTCTTCCTGCAAAAGCGAACAGGGAAATGGGCAGCGAGCAGAGTGCCAGGCGGGACACGGAGGATTTAAATGGGACTTAATGTATCGATACTCGTGGCTGAAAAATCGATACTTTCTGTGGAAACAAAATATCGATATACATCGCAGAATCGATAAAATCGCCCAGCCCTAATATATATGTATACATATCAGTAAAGTTTAATCAAATATAAAGGAGAGTTTCTCATCGCAAATGCACCGTTGTTAAAAATAAGTGGCAAGGAAGACATTCTTAAAGTCAAATAAAAAAGTCAATAATCCTTTTATAATGTAAATAAATAAAAGATTTTCACCCTCAGCAAAACCTCACCCACTGCGCCCCCTTGTGGACATTTATGGGCCTCGCTCATTTTTTGCACACAGTGAACTTGTGCCCTTGGCCTGGGATTGAACCGGCGCCGTTTTGGTTACAAGCCTGATTCCTTTCCTCTAGGGCTCGGACTAATCGGTTAAGGTATGCAGTGACCTTTCACCCTGTGCCCACTGGGATTGGCACCAGCAACCCTGCGACCTTCATTTGGTGGATGAAGTGATCGACGATAGATGGATATATTTGAGTGCGAGTGTGTGTGTGTGTATTCAGTTCTTTTAATCAGAGACACACAATTTAATCACGACGTTCTGGTGCCTCTGTGGGTCTGTGTGTGTGTGCGAGTCTCACCTGCAGCTGTGAGTCCAGGTCGTCTCTCTGAGCAAACAGTTTCTCCTGCTCAGCTCGTACCTGCTGAAGCTCAGTCGTCAGCGCCTCCTGCTGTTCACGCAGCAGATTCATCTCCTGTGTTTTCACCGTCTGGATCTGAACATCAGACACGAGAAGATAGGTGTGAGACAGGAGAAGACAGCAGGTGTGAGACAGGAGAAGACAGCAGGTGTGAGACAGGAGAAGACAGTGGGGTGGAGTGGCTCAGTGGTTAAGACCGGTACCCTGTGTGCGAAAGACATCATGGTCGCAAGTTCGATTCCACCCCTAGCTGATTGTACTCGTTTCCATTGTAAGTCGCTTTGGATAAAAGCGTCTGCTAAATGACATGTAATGTAGAAGACAGCAGGTGTGAGACAGGAGAAGACAACAGGTGTGAAGTGTCTTTTATGGAGATGACGTTTTGTTGCATCTTCATCTGCACAGAGACTCGTTTTGCTCAGGTTTCAGAGAGTCCATCTCTCAGAAACCTGTTCCAGGATTTTGTTTGAGTTCTACATGATGTTCTTCAAACTTTATTATTCTCTCAGACTTGAGACAACGTCACGTTCTATGTAACGTTCTCCCGGTTCTATCCGTTACATCCATGCGTTTACAGCACATGTTACCTGTTCTAGAGCCGCTAGGTTGGTCCTCAAAGCATCGTTCTCTTGCAGGATGTTCTCCACCTGCTCCTGACTGACTGCACTCTGACTGGCTACCTGCAGTACCAGTCGACCACAGGCAGGGGGCAGCAGAGCCAGAAGTACAGCAGGAAACAGAAAGAGACACACACACGAAGACGTAAAATGTAAAAAAATAAAAAATAAATAAAAGACAAAAACAAAATGTAGGAAAATAAAGAAACAGAATTAATAAAAACCCAACAAATGAAAAGAAAGAGAGGAAGAACAGAAGAAGATTTAGATTCTGGAAAATATCAGTGTGTGTGTGGACAGATTGTCCTACCAACATTAGAGACAGGACAAAGTTTATATGTGTCCACAATGCTGTGAGAGGAGACAGACAGGCGGAGAGACAGACAGATAGAAAAAGAGACATGTGCTGTGCCGTTCTGAAAACAGCATTGTTCTTTATAATATTTATTCTTTTGTCCGTCCTGACACAGGTAAATGTTTGTCTCCGTTTACTAGTTTTCTCTCTTGTCGACATCATGACACCAAATCACAAAAAATACCATCAAGAGGCAGTGTGTGTGTGTGTGTGTGTGTGTTTGTGTGTGTTACCTGCTCTCTTAGTGTGTGGACAGTCAGCTCATGCTCTTTGTCTTTGCTCTGCAGACGTTCTCTCAGTTCTGCTGTCGTCTAAAAACAAACTGACATGTTAGTGACATGTTCTGCCACTAGAGGGCGCTCACACACAAGAACCAAAGTGACAAGCTGAGCCAATGTTAGCTTCTCTGAACTTCATGAGGGTTAAAACCAGAAGAAATCCTCACACATTCACAAATCAATAAATCAACGATCACTATGTCACAATCAGCAGATTTCATGTCAGAAGGGGGCGTGTCACTAAGCTCTGACCGACCTGATTGGCTGCCATGAGATCAGACTGTAGCTTTTGAAGGCGAACATTCAACATCTTAAGCTCCTCCTCTTTCTTCTGATTGATCTCATCAATCTTCGTTCTGTGGAGAAACAGAGAGTGTCGATGTTACAGCAGAGGTCACTAACAGGTGGACCGCGGTCCGCGTCCGGACCCAGACGCCGTCCTACATGGACCTGGAACGACAGTCAATAACTTATTTAAGTATTTCAAATTTTTACAGGGCGCTTCCATTTTGACCAGTGCAGCTTTGCAAGACTTTACGGTACTGGTTTAGCAAATCAGGAGAGCCAATGACCAATTGCATTCGAGTTAAGCCATCCCACGCGAAGCGAGTGACAGACGGAGAGACGAGTGAGCGACATGGCGAGAGACGAGAACAGTGGACAGCGAAAACTTTCACCCCTGAATGGACAGACTCATTCATGTTTATTCCTCCCTCTGGAAGCACAAAACCAATCTGTCTCATATGCTCAGAGACCGTGGCACTCGTGAAACTGAGACAAAGCACAACGTTTTTGACCAAAATAAACTAAAGAAACTAAAATAAATTAAAAACAAATAAAGAGCGAAGAAAATAACACATATCTTCAGTATTAGATATCTGTAAAATTGTATAAAAATGTTTTTGAATTGCTCTTCTACATTTGATCTGACAGTCAGTATACATCCCACTACTAAATCATCACGCTCGTTAGACATTATGACGTTCCAGACCTTTGCTTGAGGAAATGTTCTCTAACTGGACCTTTTAGAATTTGAATATCCCTGCAGTAGAGTGTCGTCTCTGACCTGCTGTCGTTGTACAGAACCTCCTTTTCTGTCTGAAGACGTTGGAAACTGTAACAAACATAAAACATACATCAGCTGATATTGATCAGTCACTGATCAGTTACACTGGAGGACAATATGATGTCTCACCTGTCCTGCTTCTTCTTCAGCTTATCACTGAGCTGCAAGACAAACAAACAGAGAATTCAACATTCTATCTGTATTTGTTTCATTACAAAAATCAATCAATGACTGATCAGTGATATTGATCACAGATACCTTTGTCGTCTCCTCTTGCAGTTTGGTGATTTCAGCTTGTTTGGACACCTGCAGAGAATCACACTTTTAGAACCACTTTATTAGATGATACAGTACGTCCATCCACACACATTGTCCTTACACGTACACACATGTTGTCCTTACACGCCCACACACATTGTCCTTACATGTCGTTTATGCCAGTGCAGTTAATTTAATTTTTTATTATATTATTTATTAAAGTTATTATTATTGTTATGATGTAAAAACTGCTACTGTCACAGTGCATATGTGTGTGTGTGTGTCTGTGTTTACCTCCAGGTGGCGCACCTGCTCCTTCAGCAACCTCTTCTCCTCCTGCTCCATGTTCAGGTTCATCTCCAGTTCTGGTCCAAAGCAGTGAGTTATTGGACACAGAGCAGCCGACCAGCCTAGTGCTGCCTGCTTACCTACAATCTTCTCTACGCTCTTCTCTGACAGGCCTAAAGGGGGCGCCGCACACAGCAGGGCAGTCTGTTAGGCCAGACACACACTACCTCATGTCTGAAAGGCTTTCTGTGGGGGGGGCGTGGCCTGATTTTCAGTGAGTTTGGGTGCGTTCACTGGCAGTACGTTCATCTGAGATCTTTAAACTTTGTTGTTTTATTGTCGTTTGCCCACAGTCAAAGGTCGAGTTTAAAGGTCGAGGTTAACCCTAACCCTCGACAAAGTTTCTCAGACTGGAACTACATATATACATATACATATATATACATATATATACATATATATATATATATATATATACACATATATATACACACACATATATATACATACATATGTATATGTATATATATATATATATATTATACATATATACATATGTATATATACATATATACACATATACACACACACACATACATACATAAATAAATATGTATATATATATATATATATATATATATATATATATATATACACGCAAACAAGTTTATCCTTTCTCAGGCTGGAACTATAAATATACACATACTGTGTTCGACAGAGTGCACACTAGTGTCACTGTTACCATGGTTACCCTTGCGTTTACACCTGTTTTTCTATGTCAGTCTGTTTTGCTAAGGTGGACGATCAGGATACGCCTCTGTGTCTCAAACAATGATAAAATATACTTACATTTGATTTCAGTTTAATCATTGTGTAATTTGATTTAAATGTGACGCAGAATTAACACACACACACATACCACCAATACATCATCTACGAAGCTCTGTACACAAACATGTGCTCAACAACAAGATTTATGGATTAGTCCTAATTTATATTGAACGTCAATGTTTGTATTTTTGTGCTTCTTATAAATATTAATGTCACAAAAACACTATCTTGTAAAATTGCTTCTTTTTTTATGTCTTTATATCCTGAGGGACAGACAGGGGGAAACATGGACGGCAGAGCTGATGGTCACTGATCACGACATGACTCGGCTAAAATGCTGGGTTTTTTTCATACTGATTCTGATCAGTATGAAAAAAACACTGAGTATGGTATTGGCTCATCCCTTGTTTTGTGTGTTTGTTTTCAGTTGGTAGTGTGTGTCTGTCCTGAACTCGCTCGCTGCTCTACGCAGAATCACCATCAACTTCAAATGAGCATGTATTACACACTGTGTTTGTGCAGCCTGAAGCAGGTAACGCTCATGAGGAACGTTCAAGGACACACCAACATCTAATGTTCATTCACTGTTTCACATATATATGAAAACATGAAATCTCTATTATGACAATGAAACTTGAGAGAGAGGGAGAAAGAGAGAGAGGGCGGGGCAGAAAGTGAGCAATGAAGTATCTGTCACATAACCACCTTAGCATTAGACCCAGGAGAGTAGTTAGCTTAGCATTAGACGCAGAAGAGTAGTTAGCTTAGCATTAGACCCAGGAGAGTAGTTAGCTTAGCATTAGACCCAGGAG
>NW_025321729.1:15000-21041 GCF_019176455.1 Solea senegalensis | reverse complement strand
ACTTTGACTTCCACTCATTTGAAGCCCCTTAATCAGTTAATCCCTTACCTTAACTTAACCACAATTCAAATCTGAGCCCTAAATTTAACCAGTTCCGAATGAGAGGAAATGAGGTTCTGCCTCATTAGGACCATGTTTTTGGTCTACTGGTCAGTGACTGTGCCAGAAGACAACACACACACACACACACACACACACACACACACACACACACACACACACAAGCCTGAGACTGACACAATCTCTAGAAAATGGGGCAATTCAACAGATAATCCGAAAATACAACATGATACTTAACTGTGAAATAAGTCATTAAAAACATGTTTAATACTTAATATCTTGCTTTCAAATGTCATTTAATGACGTTTCTGTCACTGTTAATAAATCGACCATAGAGAAAATCTGTGATTTCACACAGGAGTCGTTTATCCACCGCGTCTCCGTCACTACGTTCAAATGTGTCGTCTTGCGACTTCGGGGCTTTAAAATCCCTCAGTGACACAAACCTGCCACACGAGGCAGCAGCAGACCAGAAAACGCTGGTTTTCTCTATGGACAAGGACACTTGCACAAACAGGCTTGTGTCACATGTTATGTTGCTTAATGATCGGCCTACACACACACACACACATTGTTCTGTGAAGGTCTACACGGCTGTTGACTCGTCTGAATGGTTCCTGTCACTCTTTGTCTCACTAAGACTAATACAGAGTCATTTATAATCACACACACACAATCATGGGAGCAGCAGACTCTATCGCCTGGTTTCCAGTAAAATGCATTTCAAGTTTTAACAGAATTTCCATTTTTTTGCTAAAGAAAAATGTGCATTTATCTGCGTTTGCTGCAACTCATGATTGTTTTTTTTATAAAATGTCAGAAAACCATGGCTTGTGTATTAAAAGCGTTTTTAATACACAACAACAAACGAGTGACTCGTTAAGCAGTTGTTTTCATTAGAAGGGTTAAAAGGTCAAGGTCAGGTCACATTTGGTAAAAACCAATGTAGATTTTGAATTCACAAAGACTTGTTGTCGCTTTCTCGTTCTTCAGCACGCTGCAAAAACCCCCGAGGCCCGATGCTTCCCGCCATCACCATGGAAACAGAGGCCAGTCACATGCTGGAGGCGGCGCTGGAGCAGATGGACGACATCATTGCAGGTAGGACACCACGTGTCCACAAACATGGACATGGAGGTTAAATGGACACTCTGAAGGCGTGAATGTGAGAGTGAATGGTTGCTTGTCTTTATTTGGGGCGGGAACTATTCCACCATCAAACATTGTGACCTCGCATTTCGCCCTATGTCGGCAGGGATTGGCACCAGCAGCCACCGCGACCCTACCTACCTTACCTTACCTTACCTACCTACCTTACTCTACCTTACCTACCTACCTTACCTTACCTTACCTTACCTTACCTTACCTACCTACCTACTTTACCTTACCTTACCTTACCTACCTTTTACCTTACCTTACCTTTACCTTACCTTACTTACTCCTTTTACCTTACCTTACCTTACCTACCTACCTACCTTACCTTACCTTACCTTACTTACTCCACCATCTTTACCCATCTTACCTTACTTACCTTACCTTACCTTACCTTACCTACCTACCTTACCTTTACCTTACCTTACCTTTACCCACCTTACTACCTTGTCTGCCTACCCACCTTTACCTTACTCCATCTTTACCTTTACCTTACCTTACTTATCTTACCTTACCTTTACCTTATTTCATCTTACCTTACCTTACCTACCTACCTTACCCACTCCTACCCTTAATCTTACTCCATCTTTTACTTACCTTGAATTTACCCACCTACCTTACTCTTATCTTTTACTACTTAATTCACCTTACCTACCTACCTACCCACCTACCTTACCTTTACCTTTACCTTATCTTACCTTACTTTCTACTCCTAATTTCACTTTACCTCTTTACCTTACCTACCTTACCTTACCTTACTTACCTTACCTTACTTACCTTTACCTTACCCTTTACCTTTACCTTACCTTACCTTTTACTCCATCTACTCCTTTACCTTATCACTCTACCTTACCTTACTCCTTACCTTAATTTACCTTACCCACTACCTTTTACCCTTTATTTTGCTTCACTTTACCTTACTTAACTTACCTACCCACCTTACCTTACCCTTACCTTACCTTTACCTTTTTACCTTACCTGCCTCTTACCTTACCTTACCTTACCTTACCTACCTACCTTACCTTACTTTACCTTACTTACCGACCGACCTACCCACACAACCCAAAAAACCTTCATATAGAGAATCAGTGATACACTTATATATAGAGTCCATTTACTCAGATGGTTCCTTCTGCACTAACGGTGTCTGTCAGCCCATCAATCGAGGGCGTCGCCCCACCTGTCTGTCTCACATAGGGCAGGAAGATGGAAATCCCATAAAATATCTATTTCTGAAAAACAGGAAAATGGAAATACATGTTGTGATGTAGTTCAGAACATGAACATGAGCGTGAAGTCCTCTCTGCTCTGTCGTCTCACATAAACCCTGTGACCTCCTCTGTTCCGGCTCTCAGCGACCACAAATAGAAATGCATTAAAAATTCCATTTACGATAACATCAGCCAATCACTGACATGTAAATCAGAGGCACTTATCAACGGAATTTAGATCCGTCCGCCGCTCGTTCTGCTGCGTTCCACGCTCAAACATTTGGGGTCTGGTGGGAGCGACAGTGGAGGCTCTTTAATGTTCTGCCCTTTGACCTCTGCCCTCATTCATTAAGGTTTCTATACACAGCTCAAATATGTCAGCTTGTTAGCTTTGGTTTGTTGTCTGCAAAAAAGTCTGAAAACATTTAGAGAAACCAAAAAATATTCACATTTAAGAAGCTAAAACACGAAGAGAACAGTAAAAGATATAGTTTAATAGTTTAATGATGGAAACATTCAGAACTTTGTATAAAACAGTGTGTACCTACCTAACCAACTGACCTAACCTACCTAACTTATCTACCTACCTACCCACCCTATTAATATCGTTAATATTGTTTAATAATAATAATCTTGTGTGGTGCTTTGTGTCCAACTGTCAGTCACACTAAAATGTACCTGACTTAATCATTTATGGCACTTTTCCGCTATGATGGCTCCGCCCACGTTGAGGAGATACTATAGTAATGGAAAACGACGTGACTGATACCAGAGGGTGGAGCCGTATAGAAGCAACATTATTTTCCTCCCGATGTGAACATGATTCACAGAATCCACCTCATATTCTACGACAGCAGAGTCGCCCCCTGCTGGATATTCAGTATATTCATGTTTCCCAATTTGCTTCACCAGCAAAACAATATACTGTTGACAAAGAAGAGAGTGAGAGCAAGAAGAGAATGAAAGTATAAATGGGGGGAAAAGCTCTTTGGTTGTAAAGTGTCTCCAGAGTGTATCCAGATGTGTGTGTGTGTGTGCCTTATTAGTTAGTTAGGAATGGTCCAGGTGACACATGGACCATTTAGACACACGAGTCTCACTGGACTCAGTCAGGACTTGGTTTAGGTTGCGTCGCAGTCACATTTTTCAGATTTGAATGACTGGTGTCAATGATCACTGTGTTCCTCCAGGGTCTAAAGCAGCGGCGGGGGAGTTCTGCAACAGCGTGTACGACCTGGGTTCTCCCGTCAGTGTCGGCCCGCTGCACGTCGTCCACTTAGCTGAGGAGCTCAAACTGGCTCTGGAGCTCCAGCCCAACCAGGAGGAGCGAGGCGGCCTGAGAGCTCAGTTACACGCCGACACGGCTCGGGCTCTGATGGACTGGCTGCAGAGCGGAAACGTGAGTGTCAGCGTCCAGGTTCTGTTCTCTCTGATAGTTCTGGGTTCTCGTCCATCAGTATCTCCATATCATGATAATGGAGTGTTTTTGTTTAATAATTAACCCTTTTTTTTAATATTGCGATAATATCGGCATATCGTATATATTGTGATACTGTTATCTGACTTAAATATCGCAATAATATCCTAGCGTGACTTAAATATCGCGATAATATCGTCTATAATATCATTTTGGCTCATTGGGACACAGGAGCTGCTGGTCCACTGCTGCCTCGTGTGGTCAGTTTAGGCCACTATGGTAAATGGAAGCACTAAATAAGACTTTCAAACTTCGAGCATTTTCTTTATTATTTGACAAAGCAGCTGTGTGTGTAACTTGGATGGAGGCTACAGTGTAGAGAGGAGGACTTGGGACGCGTGCCATTAAGCTTCCCCGGGGACGCTCTTACAACTCCACTGTTATCAACTTCCTGAGTTTCCTCCCTCCTTGTTACGCCGTCTCTCACAGCTTCACTACGTCTCCTCATCCTCACTTTACTCCACACTGTGACTGTGAGAGCTGACATCACTCACAGCTGCAGTCTTACACTCTGTCACCTGCTCAGGTAAAGTCTAATTAACTCACACTTTTGTGTCTCTGCTGGTTTGCTGCGTCCTTCTCTTTTTTATTATAGAGAGTTGCTGTGGTTGTCTGCTGCTGCTGCTGCTGCTGCTGAATTCACTGCTGCTGCTGCTGCTGCTGCTGCTTTGTTCTGTTGCATGAGAGTGTTTTGTCCTGCAGAGGGCGCTGTTTTCTGTCCACACACACACCAGTGTGGTGTTTTACGGCTCAGGCAACTGAGACAGTTGAGGTTGAAAAGGGGAGGAACTGGATCCTGGCTTGAGTTCAGTTGCTTTGTTTCAACAGCAGATGTCTCACATGTTGCACACACGGACTCCCTCCCTCCTCTCTCCTCTCTCTCTCCTCCCTCCCTCCCTCCCTCCCTCCCCCAAGCAGGCCTCTTTCTTCTGTCTTTCTTGAGGCTAAAACCTGTGCTGAAACACATGTCTCGTTTGATTTAAACTCTTGTGCGTGTGTGCGTGTGTGCGTGTGTGTGTCAGATGAGTGCTAATGTTGATGTTTGGAGTTTCCTGCTGAACACTTGCAGCGTTTACACTAAATAAGGTTTTACTCCAGTACAGTTCCTGCACGGCTCGGCTCTGCTCAGTTTGTTATGGTTTTCCATGACTATAGTACAACGTGGGTGGAGTCGTCATAGTAACTAGTGACGTGTGAAACAGTTGTTTTGGGTGAAACTGAGTCGTTCACAGGTTACAGTCACTGAAGTGAATTACCACTGAACGCGGGGCTTTGTTAGACGTTCAGGATTTTTAAGTCTTTTTAACTTTAATCTACAGTTCATATTTGTTGTGTCAGACGTCGCACTCATGACTCTTCAGTGACGACACTCTCTGACCAATCACTGGGATTTGGAACTATGTAGATTTTAAAATGAAGTAGATTTTTGAACTATAAGTAGATTTTGGAATTATACTGTGTAGTATAATCCTAAAATGTTGTGGATTTTAAGCTGGTGTAGATTTCTAGCAGCTGTGTATACGACCACCCAGCAGAAAACCCTGAACCGTCCCTTTAAACTTAATCATCAGACAGTTTAGAAAGGGACTTTTTCTTTCTTCTGGCAGAAGAAGACGTGAGTTTGTGAGCTCGTCTCCTCGTCCTGTGTCCACCGGCGCCCCCTTCCTGTTCCTCCCTGTGCAGCATTAAAGACACTTGTGCTCGACAATTACTCTACTCTGCCCCCTGCAGGCTGCTCACCAGGGGATAGCTCACACACACACACACACACACACACACACACACACACAGTCTGGTTTCCATGACTTCAGAGGATTACATTAACTCTCATTTATTTTTCCACCTTAAAAAAGTGTAATAATTTATGTTATGAGGACTGGATTAAAGAAGACAAGTCGCCAAGATGTCAGTGTGTAAACATATGTAGAGGTCCCCACAACAATACACACACACACACACACACACACACACACACACGCTCATGTAAACACACACATGTAAACACAGGAAGCGTCACGAGTGCATTATTGTCTCCAGGAAGTTGAGACGCGCTGTGACTGCAGCTCGTGTTTCTGAGGATTTCACTTGTGAAGAGTTAAAATGTCTGTTGTTAGAGCAGTAACACACACACACACACACAC
>NW_025321729.1:0-10000 GCF_019176455.1 Solea senegalensis | reverse complement strand
AAGCCTAGTATCTGCCAGAGGTTGTTGTTGTTGTTGTTGTTGTTGTTGTTAACTTGTCCGACCCATCGCGTTCCTTCAAGTCTGGACGGTCTCCGGTTGAGTAAACACGTTAAGGTAATCTCTCGACTAGTACTAATAATTTAATACTTAATACTAATACTTTATGGGACATAAAATGAAGCGGCAACAGCATCCACTTTTTACACAACCTGGTGAAGTCCTTTTTTAACATTGTCTGCTAAACAAATCTCAATCCAACCGTTGTAATACCAATAAAAATGCAGTTGTTTTTATTTTGACGTGAGTCTGTGACAAACAAGAGTCCTCAGATTAGTCTGGAGTGAAAAACAGCGTCTGTATCTCGTCTGCAATCGCAGCAGCACCTCGGTGTCGTCTCATAACAAAAACGTGCCCAGACACCTCCAACGCCTCGGAGCGTGTGTTTACTGATGACTGTGACGGTGTGTATCATCATCATCATCATCATCATCGTCGCAGCTTCTGTGGTGAAGCAGGAGATGATACGTCTCTTTTCGCCCTCAGATCCCGTTAATGACTGAGCTCCACACTCGGTCGCCACATTTTACACATCGGACTCGTCTTTGCTTGTTTTATGTTCTCAATTCAGTGTCTGGTTTTTAATGTTACAGTGAACAAAGTGATCACCTGACAAAATCTACACCGAATAAGGTCTGGGATATTTTAAGAATATGTTTGCAGCAAAATGCTGCTGTTCTGTTTAATCACTCACTCTCCTGAACCAAAGTCCACAGAGAAAACCAACGCTTTAACATTACAGACACACAGCAGTCGTCGCTGTTGTCGATCCGCCGCCGCCTCCGTCAGTACGTTCCAGTTTGTCATCTGTGAGATCGGATCGTTCAGATTGACCTCAGATATCTCCCGTTTATCCCCCGTGAGCTAAAAACACTGATGTTCTCTGCAGACTTTGGAGCGTGTGAGCACGCTGGTCATGAAAATGTTGTCTCACAGTGAGATGAACTGATGAAACATGTCCACAACTGGCTAGAATCTGGTATTTGTCCTCGTGTCCTTGCTGGCAGCCATGTTTTCATGTCTCATGCTGGATCTGACTATGTCACAATACACACACACACACACACACACACACACACACACACACACACACACACACACACACACACACACACCTGCTCGTTACACATTCCTCCCGTGTCGTCAGCTGTGATTGGTCGATATCCAGGATGACCGGGGCTTATTCTCCCTGACAGACCATCTCATTGGGCTGCTGTCAGTTTGGCTTTGACTTGACTTTCTTTTCACCTGTGTTCTCCTGTGTGTGCGTGAACGTCGTGTGTGTGTGTGTGTGTGTGTGTGTGTGTGTGTGTGTGTGTGTGTGTCTCATGTACACACACACACACTCTGTGTTTAGTTACACTCTTACCACTGTGTGTGTGTGTTGCTCAGCAGCGAGACTCAGAACAGGTAAGAGTCTGGTTGGATCTTTTCAACATTTAAATCATTTATATATGTATATATATATATATATATATATATATACATATATATATATATATATATATATATACATATACTGTATATACATACATGTATATGTGTATATATGTATATAGATATAACCATAAAACTATACATCTAACTATAAAACTGTGATCATTAGGGTTCGAGCAACAAGGTTGCAAGAACCCTATTGAAACTGGAAGGATTATTATTATTATTATTATTATTCTTATTATTCCCCCAAATGAATCGCATTTTTGAGGCCTTTCCCATACCCCAAAACTCACAGATTTTTGTGACCGCATCAATCGTGGTGTAAATTTACGTCTGAAAAAGGTTCGGGGAATGTTCGTTGAAAATTGAATGTGGGAGGGGCCAATAAGTGCGGCGCCACCTGTCCAAATTCACCATGACCAACACAAATATCGCACATGCACGAAATTCGGTACACATGTGTAGTGGGTCAGGATGAAGAAAAAATTACATTATGACCATGATCCAAACCCAACAGGAAGTCCGCCATCTTGGGTTGATTGGCGATTTTTTGGCGATTTTGGCGAATTCGCAGCAATGGTATTTGAACTAACTCCTCCTAGAGTTTTCGTGCGATCACCTTCAAACTTGGTGAGGTCCCTGTGGACCAGTTGAGGAGCTCACGGTATCAAAAGTTTTTTCAAATGTCACATGGCGCGCGAGATAGGGGGCGGCAAAGTTCGTGATGATTCTGATGTTTCGCATCAGAAAAACAAAACTCTTATAACTTTGCGATGGAAGGTCCGATCCGAACCAAACTTGCTATGATTGATGATGGGCCATGGCTGAAGACGTCTATGAAAAAACGGTGAAGTTTGAAAACAGCGCCTCCTTGTGGTGAAAGAAAATACACAAAAAAAAAGTTTTTTTACGATTTCGGGAATAACTTTTACACAGATAATCGTACCGCACTCAAAATTGGTGACAACAGTCAAAACACATGGTAGATGATGCGTGATCAATATGACGACAAATCGTTTAACGGTGTTGCCATGGCAACGACGCAAAGTCGGATTTTTGGGACAAAAAATCAAACTGCTACAACTTCGCAAATCCTGGTCCGATCTGAACCAAACTTGCTAGGATTGATGATAGTCCGGCCCTAAAGACGTCTATATGAAAATATTCAATTTCGAAAACAGCGCCCCCTGGTGACAGCAGACAGTATGACAGCTTGTATTTCAATTATCTCCTCCTAGAGCTTTTGTGCGATCACCTTCAAACTTGGTGAGATCAATGTGGACGAGTTGAGCATCAAAAGTTATCAAAAGCTTTTTAAAATATTGTA
Organism: Solea senegalensis; assembly: GCF_019176455.1. Lineage (NCBI taxonomy): Eukaryota > Metazoa > Chordata > Actinopteri > Pleuronectiformes > Soleidae > Solea > Solea senegalensis. The sequence goes on along the minus strand of NW_025321729.1, from coordinate 7,176 downwards.
TGGCGTACCAGATAGGGGGCGCCAAAGTTGGAGATAATAATAATTTTTCACAACAGACAATGAAACTCTTATAACTTTGCGATGGAAGGTCTGATCCCAACCAAACTTGCTATAGTTGATGATGGTTAGTTCCTGAAGACGACTGTAATGCTGAAACGGTACATTTTGAAAACAGCGCCTCCTGGTGGTGGTAGAAAATTCTAAAAAAACAAACTGTTACAACTTTGCCAATCCTGGTCCGATCTGAACCAAACTTGCAAGGATTGATGACAGTCTTGCCCTGAACACGTCTATATGAAAATATTCATTTTCAAATACAGCGCCCCCTGGTGACAGCAGACAGAATTACATTTATAGTTTTTGATGCTGCTCCAACAGGGATTGTTGTATCCACTTGAAACTTAGTATGTGGGACCCCAGACCCTTCCTCAACATGTCCGTAAAAGGTCACCTCCCTACAGGAAGTGGAAGGCCCAAAACAGGAAGTAAAGTCTTACATTGTCCGATTGACACGAAACTGGATATGTGAGTTACGGGACCTTCCCTGAACATGTTTCCGGAGACGAACAGGAAGTCGGCCATTTTAAACAGGAAGTGCCCTCTAACTTTGCTGTACGTTGTCCGATTTGCACAAAACCTTATATGTGACACCAGGGACCTGTCCTGAGCATGTCCGTAAAAGGTCACCTCCCTACAGGAAGTGTAACACCCGAAACAGGAAGTAAAGTCTTACATTGTCCGATTGACACAAAACTAGATATGTGAGTTACGGGACCTTCCCTGAACATGTTTCCAGAGACAAACAGGAAGTTGGCCATTTTAAACAGGAAGTGCCCTATAACTTTGACATACGTTGCCGATCCCCCCCGAAATTTGGATCGACATGTGCGGGGACGCCGCTGAAAATAACTAGTACTGAAAATAACTAGTACCGCGCGCGGTGAATGAACGGGTGAGAGCGCGAGGCACGCGGGGAGCCGTGGCACACGGCGACCCGCGTGGGTCGGCTCGAACCCGTTCAGAACCGCGCGCGGTACTAGTTATTTTTTTAGTTTGTTTTGTCTAACATTGATTTCATGTGTGTGGTCGACATTTTAATCAAGATTTAAGTGAAGATAAATCCTTTATTAGGAAATCCACATAAAGAGGATTAATCATAATAAACATGCATTTCCACATATATAAAAAAATTACAATAAGATACTACAAAGAATTAAAAAGTATATTATATATAAATACTAACTTTTATTTTGAAATGCTGTCAAATGTCATTGTAAATATTGTTATTTCAATGTTTTTTTTCCAACCAACCAACCAACCAATTTATTGAGCAGTCAAATCAATTAACAAACCCGCTCACAATCAACCAACCAACTAACCAATCAAATGTACTAACCATCCAATCAACCAAGCTTAAAGTTGCTAGCAATGTAAATATTAATAGTATTCTTACTAACGTAGTGCGACTGTGTCGTCCACCAGGTGAGCGTTCTGACCGACCAGGTGGAGGCGCAGGGAGAGAAGATCAGAGACCTGGAAAGTTCTCTGGAGGAACATCGTCAGAAACTGGCCTCCACCGAGGAGATGCTGCAACAGGTGACACACACACACACACACACACACACTCATTGGGACAGTCTAAACCAAACCTTATCCCTACCCTTAACCATAACCAGTTAATGCCTAAAGCCCCGCCCCTCAGTCAAGGATCATTGGCCAGATTTCGGGTTCAGATCTGGTCCTTCCAACAGATTATCTGGCCAAATTACCCTGCAGTGTGAGGGATTAACAGACGCATTTTTTTTTGAACATCATCAGATGGGTCACGCGGTTGGTGTAGTGGTTAGCACTCTTGCCTTTGTAGCAAGAAGAACTGGGTTCATGACCCGAGTTTGCATGTTCGCCCCGCGTGTGCGTGGGTTTTCTCCCACAGTCCAAAAGCATGCAGATTTGGGGATTAGGTCAATGGCGTGCTGTGCCAATCTCAGCTGACAGAGGACAAAAGGTCCATCGGAGTCACATGATGGTACCAGAAGGGTTAACTGAAGCACTATTCAAATCGTAAATTTAACCAGTTCCTCAAAGATGAGCTTGTATCTCATTAGGACCATGTTTTTGGTCTCCATGAGGACTTCTGGTCCTGACAAGGTCAGTGTTTATGACGGAAGAACAAACACACAATAAAGACCGGCTTTGAAGAACCATTGCATTGCTCTGTTAAAGCTCCGTCGTGATGAGAGTTTTGGGCCTGTAGGTGTGGACTAATGGTCCTGTAAGTCCCCGTTCTGCATCACACTGTCCTCATGCTCTTTAATGAGACACACCCCGAGGACTGATACTCAGCAAAGTCCTCAAGATCTAACGAACATGAACATGTGAGAGTTTTAGATTCTGACCGGAGCCACAAACGTAAAAAACAAGGTTTATTTTACCTGAATTATGGTTTTCTAGAAATGTTGTAATTTACTGATGCTGTGGTTCTAGAAGAGAAGAAATAAATTAGCAATAGCTTCTTACAATGCAGGATGTTCAAAAGACACGAGGCAAACGTCAGGTAATAGTGAATGAGGTTTGAATGAGGCAGAGAAAGTAGGAGGTGCAGCGGGAGCACATGGATGTTGAGGATGAACCTGTTCATCTTTGAGCAGCAAATACTGTGGAACCTTTCCGTCCTCTCAGGAAACTTTCACTTATCCTTCCAACAGGTGTCCAAACCTTTTTTTAACAAGATTATAAAACAGATTCCTGAAGGCCAATGGTCCAGGTCCAGACCTCTCTATGGACTTTGGTGACAGGTTTACAAAGTGTCACAAAGGTCGTCTGAAACTCTCTTCTCCCGGGATCAGTGTCACCTGGGGGATCTCTAGTAATATGTAATAGTGATATCCATGAGTCAGATATATCATAACAGGAGATGAACGCATGAATCTATCTGTCACAGCCGGGACTCAAAGAGCAACTCCTTAAGGCCGGGGCTGATGTTCTGTCCCAGTCTGTCCCAGGTCATAAATAATACGTCATAAAACCGAAGCTGCGGTCGGACTTTGGACACGCCAGGTTACTGGGGGTCGGCTGTCATCACAAGTTCTCCTTATCAAACTCCCCGATTTCAATGAATCTTTTTTATTTAACAAAAACAGTTCATTTGAATACTTAGGTCAGCCGGTGTTTTTTTTACTCCACGAACCCATGAGGAGCGAGCACGACAAGAACTCTGTGTCAGAGAGACAGAATAAAGCTCCTGTTTCTGCTGCTCCACACACTCGTCTTTGTCCTCGTCACTGTCAACAACACTGTGAGACATGAAAAAGACCTCAGACGCTGAAATAAAGGCGCTCTGTCTTTAGCTTGGAAAACGTCATTCGTACCATGCGTCTGTTTCCATTAAAACCTTCTTTTTTTTTTTGCTTTCATTTATATCGAATAAAACGAACAGATTTTCTTCCATATTTATTGAAATAATTTAGGGTTTAATAGAGTTTTGTTGTTGTTGGCCGGACCTGCGGACCTGGGAGTGACGTCACTCCCGAGTTCACCTCGTTCCAGTTGAGAAGTCGTGAGTGTGAATGTACAGTATGTGCAAAGTCTGGCCCGTGGGCCAATCGTGGCCCTCAGTCAGATTTCATACGGCCCGCAGCTTCTGTTTTATAATTAAAATAATTGTATTATTTCAATATAATATTGAAAGTCGTCCCTGGTCATCGGCCAGAGTCCCGGGTGTCACTTGACAGATTCATTATGGAATTAGATTTGTGTCAATATTTTCAAACAACTCTTTTTAAGAAGCAAAAAAAAAAATTCAAAATATTTGATTTTATTGTTTGAAAATCTTTTTGAAAACAATAAAGTTACTAAAGTGCTGCACAACAAATAAAGAAAGTTAAAACACAATAAATAAATAAATTAAAAGCCATGTGATCAGATAAAACACTGAGACCACACAACTCTCACGCTGTGATGAAGAAGAAATGTATTTTCAAACAGTAAAATAAATATTTTTGAATGATTGATATTTTATTTGCTTCCATAGTTTAAATGTTATAACTTCCTGAAATAAAATGAAAAACTCATAAAATGGCAAAAAAAAAGAGGAAAAAACCAAGTGAAAGATTCTCCAACATTCTGATGAAGTGAGTGAGTGAGTGAGTGAGTGAGAGAGTGAGAGAGTGAGTGAGTGATGAGTGCACTCTGACTGAGTTTGTGCTTAAAGGATGTGTGGATTAGCACATTAAGGATTTATACCCTCCACTCTGAAAGATCACATGATGTCAACAGACGGGCAGCTTTAACTTTACAGACAGACAGACAGACAGACAGCTGACTGACTGTCTGTCTGAAAGGCCAGTGTCACTTACAGCAGGATAAGCCATCGTCTTTAGAGCTAATTCATCAGATATCTGCGCTCGCGCCTCAGCTGCCCCGACATTTGCTTTCCCCTCAATTATGAAGAGCAACATGTGACAGATTATGTGACAGATTATCCACTCTGCAGCGCTAACACTCGTCTGCCAAACTCAACAACAAGCACGACTAGTTTTACGACGCGTCGTCATGTCACACCCACTTCAAAGGATGAATTGACTTTTTTTCTTTATCCCGAAGTTTGTTTTTCAAGTGTCGTCACAATTATGTTTGCAGCTTTATCTCAAACTTAGACAAAAGGGACATTTAGCATTTTCCACCAACATTACCAGGAAGAATTCCTGGTAATCTGAGTGGTTTGTGTTTCCACCGCACCAACAGTCGGCTGACTGGGGGACAGAGAAGCGTCCACTCCTTTGCGACCGGTGTTTCCTTCAACACCCGCAGTCTATTGTCTCGTTGTGCTGGACGTCCTCCATTGTTGTCTTTTGTGTCGTTTGGTGGAATCAACCTTTAAAACTTAGAGAGAGAGAGAGACTCACAAGACTTTGAGTTAAAAAAGTTTTAAAAGTCTTGTGACTCGTTTAAAGTTTCAATCCCAGAGCCTGTACTAGGAGCTGCGTAGCCTGGTGAGTTAGGGATGGTCTGATTTTAATAAGAAATTGTAATCACACTCAGGGTCACTCAGGGTCACTCAGGGTCACTCAGGGTCACTCAGGGTCACGTACATACTGTCTTTACCTGCTCGTTTTAGACGAGCTGAGAGTTGAGAGTTGGTTTGTTTGTTTGAGTTTTAAAACCAGAGTCGTTTGGTTTTGAGGGAAGAGGAAGTGAGATTCATGTGGATGAGGAAATGAAAGCAACAGTTTTTTGTTTTTGTGGAGTGTCTGTGCTGTGGATTGTCTTTTAGGCAGTCTTTTCCTTTTCTCTCTGCCGCCATACCAAAGAAGCACAGACATATATTAATAGAGTCCTTAGCTCGCCTCTGTGTGTGTGTGTGTGTGTGTGTGTATATTTAGCTTTTTGGGGTCTGGGCCCCTGGACGGAGCTGCTCAGTCAGTGTGGGAAGAACATTGTCCTCGGTGGACTAAACATGCTGGACTCTCACAGCTCCCATCACTGATACATATGTATGTGTGTGTGTTTGTGTGTGTGTCTGTTTGTGTGTGTTGGGTTTTAAAGCCTTGAAATTGTTGTGTTTATGCTTTTGTTCCAGGAGCTGGTCAGCAGAACTTCTCTGGAGACTCAGAAGCTGGACCTGATGGACGAGGTGTCCTACCTCAAACTGAAGCTCACGGAGGTCGGCATGGACGAGAAGGACGGCGACGACGCGCGAGTACAGGACTCTGCGGACGCCAAGCAGAACAAAGCTGAGGTAGGGACTGCAGCGACATCATTAAAGCAGGATTTCTCACCCTAATTTAACAGCTTCAGAGTCAGATGTGTTGTCTCCACTGCCCCCTGCTGTCTGTAAGAGGAGAAACACACAACATCAGGGCCTCCGACCCAGGAGGTCTCATGAAGTCAAAAGGATAAAGAGGTAGACGATGTTTGCGGTTGTGTCATAAAAATATGTCGTCCGAAACTGTAGGGGGAGCTCTGTAGACGTGAAAAGTTCTCTTTTAACCATTTAATGAGCATCATGATAATCAGGCTGTCTGGATTTATTTTGATTTTCTGGCTGTGGAATTGTGCGGCCATCTGCCTAGACAGGTTGGGGTGAAAGGAAAGATGGGGGACAGAGGAGAGGTGAGGCAAAATTCAAGCACTTTCAATAACTCCAGTGTCTGTTTAAGGTTGATTTTCAATGAATTTTGTGAATATATTTTTTCCCCGAATTCATGGGAAAATCCATGGGTCCTTAAAATCCTTGAAAGTTTGTGAAATTTCAAACAAATGTCCAGGCATGTGAAAGTTTTTCCCCCAAGGGTCCTTGAAATCCTTGAAAGTTTGTGAATTTTGAAAAATAAATTCAAGGCCTGTTTTTTCCCAAATTCACAAACTTTCAAGAATTTCAAGGAGGCTGCCCATGGGTCCTTAAAATCCTTGAATGTTTGTGAAATTTGAAAGAAATGTCCAAGCCCATGAAAGTCCCCCCCATGGGTCCTTGAAATCCTTTAAAGTTTGTGAATTTGGAAAAATAAATTCAAGGCCCTTTTTTTGTCCAAATTCACAAACTTTCAAGGATTTCAAAGAGGATTCCCTTGGGTCCTTGAAATCCTGGATTGAATTTTGATTTTATGGCTGTAGAATTGTCAAAAATCTGAGAAGCTGAATCTCGTCTGTGATTGGACGGTCGTTCCCACAGGAAGTCCTGAGGTTCTACCCTAAGATCTTTTTCTGTCGTAAACACTGACCCTGTCAGTACCAGTAGTCCTTATGGAGACCAAAAACCTGGTCTTAATGAGGCGGAACCTCATCTCTGAGGAGCTGGTTAAGTTGAGTCATTAACTGGTTATGGTTAAGTTAAGGGATAATGCTTTGTTTATTAGTCTGACTCTCAGAAGCCTCAGAGGAATATCTGTATGAACATGATCCAGCGGTTTGGACGGACAGAGACTCTCATGTCCTACAGATGCTCGTGGACGGAGTGAGATAATCATCAGAGGAAGCAGACAAATAGAGAGAGAGAGAGAGAGGATGAAGCGATGACTGAGATGACAGACGGTGAAGATTGAAAGATCTGGATGCAAGTGAACATGCAGGACACACTTCAGGACGTGGTACCTCTTTATTCTCCTGTGTTGAAAACACTGACTTAACAGTAAAGCACGGTGTCCACTTTGTCCCACAGTGAGAATGATCCTGGTCAAA
>NW_025321728.1:0-8871 GCF_019176455.1 Solea senegalensis | reverse complement strand
ATAGAGCTTTCATGGGATCACCTTCAAACTTGCTGAGGTCACTGTGGACAAGTTGAGGATCCAAAGGTATCAAAATCTTTTCATCAAGTATCACGGCTAACAAGAAGAAGGGCGGCAAAGTTGGCGAAAATCACGATTCCTCGCAACACACAACAATCTCTCATAACTTTGCCATGGAAGGTCAGATATTAACCAAACAAGGGACAATCGATGATGGGCCCTTGCTAAAGATGTCTATGCAAAAACTGTAAATTTTGAAAACATCGCCTCCTGGTGGTGGCAAACACTAGGAAGTCTGGTATTTCGCAACACACAACAAACTCTTATAACTTTGCGATTGAAGGTCAGATCTTAACCAAACTTGTGATGATAGATGATGGGCTTTTGCTAAAGATGCCTGTGCAAAAACTGTAAATTTTGGAAACAGCGCCACCTGGTGGTAACAGAAAGTACAAGTTCACAATTTCCCTTATAACTTTACCAAATTTCCTTGTATCAAACTCAAAATTTGGGAAAACATTCAAAACACATGGTAGATGATGCGTGCCTAATATGATAACAAATTGTTCAACAGTGTTGCAATGACAACACTACAAAGTCAGATATTTGCGACAAAAAACAAACTGCTACCACTTTGCGAATGCTATTCCAATCTGAACCAAACTTGCTAGGATTGATGATAGTCAATCCCTGAAGATGCCTGTATGAAAATATTCACTTTCAAAAACAGTGCCCCCTGTTGACGGCAGACAATATGACGTCTGGTATTTCGGTACAACAACAAACTCTTATAACTTTGCGATGGAAGGTCAGATCTTAACCAAACTCGTGACGATCGATGATGGGATCTTGCTGAAGATGCTTATGCAAAAACTGTACATTTTGAAAACAGCGCCTTCTGGTGGTAACATAAAATACAAGTTCACAATTTCCCTTATAACTTTAACAAATTTCATTGTATCATACTCAAAATGAATGAAAACATGTAAAACACATGGTAGATGATGCTTGCTGAATATGATAACAATCGTTCAATGGTGTTGACATAAGAACACTGCACAGGATCCACTCTACTGAGTGGTTCGTCAGTGCAGTAACCTTTGTTCGCCACATGATGGAGGCATTTGCCTACAAATCTATCAAATCTAACATTTACAGTTTCTCATGCTGCTCTGAAAGGGAAAGATGGGGCAAAAGGTACTGCAAGAGGGGCCAAGGAAAAAAAAACAGGGAAAATGGGAAGAGCGAAAAAGTAACAGAGGGAAAAAAGCAAAAATGCACCCTAAATTCTTATACCATCAGATGTTCTATCACAAAAATAACTAGTTATTTCTAAAATTCAGCTTCAATTCTGATACCATCAGTTGTTTTTCACAAAAATAACAACTTATAGACAAAATCACACTGTTGGACCTCAGACCTCAGACCGGCCCTGAACATGTCTGTAAAGGATGACCTCCTTACAGGAAGTACAACTCCCGAAACAGGAAGTAATGTCTGACATTCTCCGATCCACACGAAACTTATTATGTAAGTCAAGGTACCTTCCCTAAACATGTTTACGGACACGCCTTTCACCCAACAGGAAGACGGCCATTTTAAACGGACACGCCTGACATTGCGCGGGGATGCAGCTGAAAATAACCAGTACCACAAGCGGTGAATGAACGGAAGATGAGGAAGAGGACTCGCGCTGCAACGTGGACGCACAGGGACTCGCGAGCCGTCAAGCTCGAACCCGTTGATTACCGCTTGCGGTACTAGTTCTTATTATTATTATTATTTTTCCTCTAAATGAATCGCCTTTTTGAGGTCTTTCCCATACACGAAAACTCACCAACTTTTGCAAGTGCATCAAACCTGGTGTAAATTTATGTCTGAAAGTACTTCGGGGACACTGCGTACAAAATTGGAAGTGGGCGGGGCTTACGAAAATGAAAAACAGCTTTCATCAGGCCGATTTTTCTCGTGTTTCACGTACATGCACGAAAGTTGGTACACATGTTAAGCATGTCAGGACGGTCCAAAAAGTCCATGCTGGCGCCTCTGTAAGTCCTACAGGAAGGCCGCCATTTTGGGTTGAACGGCCATTTTTGGCCTATTTTGGCCATTTCGCAGCAATGGTATGTGAACGAACTTGTCCTCGAGCTTTCATGGAATCACCTCTAAACTTGGTGAGGTCACTGTGGACAAGTTGAGGATCTTAAGTTATTAAAATGCTTCTTATAAGTATCATGGTTTTCAAGATAGGGGGCGCCAAATTTGGGGAAAATTACTAATTTCTCGCAACGCACAACAAAACTCTTATAACTTTGTGATGGAAGGTCCGATCTTAACCAAACTTGTGTCGATCGATGATGGGCCCTTGCTGAAGATGCCTATGCAAAAACTGTCAAGTTTGTAAACATCGCCTCCTGGTGGTGGCAGAAAATCTAAAAAAAAAAGTTACTTTTACAATTTCGGGAATAACTTTTACAGAAATTATTGTATCAAACTCAAAATTGGTTAAAAGACTCTAAACACAAGGTAGACTATGCGTGCTCAATATGATGGCGTATCGTTACATGATGTTGCCATGGTAATGATGCAAAGTCGGATTTTTGCGTCAAAAAACCACACTGCTACAACTTTGCGAATCCTAGTCCCATCTGAACCAAACTTGCTAGGATTGATGATAGTCCGGCCCAGAAGACGTCTATATGAAAATATTCAATTTCGGGAACACCGCCCCCTGGTGACAAAGACAATATGACCCTTTGTATTTGAATGAACTAGTCCTAGAGTTCTAGTGCGATCACCTTTAAACTTGGTCAGGTCACTGTGAACCAATTGAGGAGCTTAAGTTATCAAAAGTTTTTTAAAATGTCTCATGGTGTACGAGATAGGGGGCGCCAAAGTGGGTGTAAATTCCTATTTTTCACAACAAAAAGCAAAACTCTTATAACTTTGCGAAGGAAGATCCAATCCCAACCAAACTTCCTATGATTGATAATGGGTAGTTGCTGAAGGCGACTATATTGCCGAAAACAATACATTTTGAAAACAGCGCCTCCTGGTGGTGGTAGAAAATACTACAAAATAAAAACTGTTACAACTTTGCCAATCCTGGTCCAATCTGAACCAAACTTGCTAGGATTGTTGATAGTCTGGCCCTGAACAAACCTATGTGAAAATATTTCAAGTCAAAATCAGCGCCCCCTGGTGAAAGTGGACGGGCCAAAAACCTGCTCCACCCCCTAAAACTTGTGGTCCTGAGGAGCACGTTTAATGTACATGCACAAAACTTGGTACACGTGTTTCTTAGGTCGGGCCGGTCAAAAAAGTCAGCGTAGCCTATGCTCTAAAACTAACAGGAAAGCCGCCATCTTGGATTGAAAGTAAATGCTTTGCTGATTTTGGCCATTTCACACCAATGATATTTGAACAGATTTGTCCTAGATCTTTCATGGGATCACCTTCAAACATGGTGAGGTCACTTTGGACAAGTTGAGGATCCAAAGGTATCAAAATCTTTTCAATAGGTATTATGGCGTAAGAGTAAGGGGCCGGCAAAGTTGGTGAAAAATTTAATGTTTCGCCACAGGCAACAAAACTCTTATAACTTTGCGATAGAAGGTCACATCCCAACCAAATTACCTAGGGTTGATGATGGACCATTGCTGAAGAAGTCTGTGAAAAAAACGTAAATTTTGAGCACAGTGCCTCCTTGTGGTAACAAAATATACAAAAAAAACAATTTCGGTTATAACTTTTACAGAGTTATTCGTATCAAACTCAAAAATTGGGAAAACATTTAAAACACATGTTCGATGATGCGTGCTTAATATGATAACAAATCGTTCAACGGTGTTGCCACAGCAACACTGCAAAGTCAGATATTTGTGACAAAAAACAAACTACTACAACTTTACGAATCCGAGTCCGATCTGAACCAAACTTGCTTGGATTGATGATAGTCTGGCCCTGAAGACGCCTATATGAAAATATTCACTTTCAAAAACAGCGCCCCCTGGTGACAGCAGACACTATGACACCTGATATTTGAATGAACTAATCCTAGAGTTTTTATGAGATCATCTTGAAAGTTGGTGAGGTCACTGTGAACAAGTTGCCGAGCATAAGTTCCTGAAAGCTTTTTAAAATGTCGCTCGGTGTACGAGATAGGGGGCGCCAAAGTTGGTGTTCATTCATATTTTTCACAACAAAAGGTGAAACTCTTAAAACCCGTAAAACTTGTCCTCCTGAGGAGCACGTTGAATGTACATGCACGAAACTTGGTACTCACGCGTTCCTTAGGTCCAGACGGTCAAAAAAGTCAGCGAAGCCGAAGCTCTAAAACGAACAGGAAAGCCGCCATCTTGGATTGAAAGTTCATTTTTGGCAGATTTTGGCCATTTCGCACCAATGGTATGGGAACACACTTGTCATAGAGCTTTTATGGGATCACCTTCAAACTAGGTGAGGTCACTGTGGACAAGTTGAGGATCTAAAGTTATTAAAAGTTTTTCAAAATGTCGCATGGTTTTCGAGATAGGGGGCGCCAAAGTTGGTGTTCATTCATATTTTTCTCAACAAAAGGCTAAACTCTTATAACCCCAAAAACTTGTCCTCCTGAGGAGCACGTTGAATGTACATGCACTAAACTTGGTACTCACGCGTTCCTTAGGTCAGGACGGTCAAAAAATTCAAAGCAGCCTATGCTCTAAAACGAACGGGAAAGCCGCCATCTTGGATTGAAAGTACATTTTTTGCAGATTTTGGCCAGTTCGCACCAATGGTATGTGAACGCACTTGTCATAGAGCTTTCATGGGATCACCTTGAAACTTTGTGAGGTCACTGTGAACAAGTTGAGGATCCAAAGGTATCAAAATCTTTTCATTAAGTATCACGGCTAACAAGAAGAAGGTCAGGAAAGTTGGCGAAAATCACGATTCCTCGCAACACACAACAATCTCTTATAACTTTGCCATGGAAGGTCAGATATTAACCAAACAAGTGACAATCGATGATGGGCCCTTGCTAAAGATTTCTATGCAAAAACTGTAAATTTTGAAAACATCGCCTCCTGGTGGTGGCAAACACTAGGAAGTCTGGTATTTCGCAACACACAACAAACTCTTATAACTTTGCGATTGAAGGTCCGATCTTAACCAAACTTGTGATGATCGATGATGGGCTTTTGCTGAAGATGCCTATGCAAAAATTGTAAATTTTGGAAACAGCGCCACCTGGTGGTAACAGAAAGTACAAGTTCACAATTTCGCTTATAACTTTAACAAATTTCCTTGTATCAAACTCAAAATTTGGGAAAACATTCCAAACACATGGTAGATGATGCGTGCCTAATATGATAACAAATTGTTCAACAGTGTTGCCATGACAAAACTGCAAAGTCAGATATTTGCGACAAAAAACAAACAGCTACCACTTTGCTAATACTATTCCAATCTGAATCAAACTTGCTAGGATTGATGATATTTAATTCCTGAAGATGCCTATATGAAAATATTCACTTTCAAAAACAGTGCCCCCTGTTGACGGCAGACAATATGACGTCTGGTATTTCGCTACAACAACAAACTCTTATAACTTTGCGATGGAAGGTCAGATCTTAACCAAACTTGTGACGATCGATGATGGGATCTTGCTGAAGATGCTTATGCAAAAACTGTACATTTTGAAAACAGCTCCTTCTGGTGGTAACAGAAAATACAATTTCACAATTTCCCTTATAACTTTAACAAATTTCATTGTATCATACTCAAAATGAATGAAAACATGTAAAACACATGGTAGATGATGCTTGCTGAATATGATAACAAATCGTTAAATGGTGTTGCATGGCAAAAATGCAAAGGATTCCCTCAACTGAGTGGTTTGTTCATGCAGTAACCATTGTTCGCCACATGATGGAGGCATTTGCCTACAAATCTATCAAATCTAACATTTACAGTTTCTCATGCTGCTCTAATTGGGATTGTTGTATCCACTTGAAACTTCATACTTGAGACCTCAGACCCGTCCGGAACATGTCTGTAAAGCAGTAATGCCAAAGTCAAATACACGGGGGGCCAAAATAAAAAAAATGGTACAGGTGGAGGATTAAATATTTATTAAAACTTGCAATTACTGCACATATTGAACCACTACCAATACCACAGCCTATATTGCACTCAATCATTAAATTAAATTAAATTAAATTAAATTAAATTAAATTAAATTAAATTAAATTAAATTAAGCAAAATATAAATAAAATCAGTTGCAATATTTTCTCAAGGATCTTTCAGTAACAAATTGAAAACGTTTTTCCGTCTTCTTTTTAACAGGTAAACAGCAAAATGTTATTTTCCTTCAAAGCTCAATGGCAAGATAAATGCAAAAATGAAACAGCATGTTACAAAACAAATCAGTGTGCTGCTCTGATCCTCACCAATGGCTGTCTTTTATAATAAAATTAGAAGTTAGTGCAAACTTGAAAAGTGCAAAACAGTTGCATGTTTCATAGTGCCTTCTTAAGTTATATTCTTTCATAACGACACACTGTCTCCACACACAAGACACAAAGGCTTTCCTTTTACTTCGGTGAACATTATTCTGCCTCCCACCTGTCTTGAAAACCCTGTTTTCACCGTCTACTTTTCTATTTGTCTATTTGGGGGAGAGGGAGATGAAAAATGACAGCAATGTTTAGTCCTCCACTGTGACTGTGATGCTGTTCATGAAGGATGACACGGGATCGCACTCGCAGTGCATCTTGGGATTTGTAGTATTATGGTGCTGAGGGCACATAATAGTGCAAGCCGGTTTTAATAGTAATTAAAAATCATCCCGCGGGCCAGACATAACTCATTCACGGGCCTTGATTCTGACATATGTGCTGTAAAGGATAACCTCCCTACAGGAAGTAGAACTCCCGAAACAGGAAGTCAAGTCTAACATTTTCCAATCTTCACAAAACTTGATATGTGAGGAACGTCCCTGAACCCGTTTACGGACACACCTTTCACCAAACAGGAAGTCGGCCATTTTAAACAGGAAGTGCCATCTAACTTAGCACATGGACGCTGAAAATAGTCTAAGCTGAAAATTACTACTGCCGCAAGCGGTGAATGAACGGAAGATGAGCTAGACGTCTCGCACGGCGAGGTGGGCGCAGGGAGACCCGCGAGCCGTCAAGCTCGAACCCGTTGATTACCGCTTGTTCTTCTTATTCTTCTTCTTCCGCCCGCCAAATGAATCGCGTTTTCGAGGCCCTGAACATACCCAAAAACTCACCAATTTTTGCAACTGCATCAGACCTGGTGTAAATTTACGTTTATTAGTGGTTCGGGGAATGCACGTCAAAAAATGAAAGTGGGCGGGGCTAACGACTGACGCAAAAAACTTCTATTAGGTCATCTGCTCTCTGGTTTAACGTACATGAACGAAACTTGGCACACATGTTCATGAGGTGGGGACGGTCAAAAAAGTCAATGACAACTTCCCTGTGAATCCTACAGGAAGGACGCCATCTTGGATTGCACGCCAAAACAGAGGCGATTTTGGCCATTTCGCACCATCGGTATTTGAACGAACTTGTCCCAGAGCTTACATGGAATCACGTTCAAACTTGGTGAGGTCACTGTGGACAAGTTGAGGATCTAAAGTTCCTGAAAACTTTTTAATAAGTATCATGGCGTACGAGAAAAGGGGCGTCAAAGTTGGTGAAAATTCACGATTTTCGCCACACGCAACAAAACTCTTATAACTTTGTGATAGAAGGTCCGATCTTAACCAAACTTGTGGCGATAGATGATGGGCCCTTGCTGAAGAGGCCTATGCAAAAACTGTCAAGTTTGTAAACATCGCCTCCTGGTGGTGGCAGAAAATTAAAAAAAAAAATTACTTTTACAATTTCTGGAATAACTTTTACAGAGATTATCGTATCAAACTCAAAATTGGTAAAAATCACCATAAACACAAGGTAGATGATGCATGCTCAATATGATGGCGTAGAGTTACATGATGTTGCCATGGTAATGATGCGAAGTCGGATTTTTGCGACAAAAAAACAAACTGCTACCACTTTGCGAATCCTAGTCCAATCTGAACCAAACTTGCTAGGATTGATGATAGTCCGGCCCTGAAGACACCTATATGAAAATATTCACTTTCAAAAACAGCACCCCCTGGTGACAGAGACAATATGACCTCTGGTATTTGAATGAATTAATCCTAGAGTTCTTGTGCGATCACCTTTAAACTTGGTCAGGTCACTGTGAACCAGTTGAGGAACTTAAGTTATCAAAAGTTTTTTAAAATGTCTCATGGTGTACGAGATAGGGGGCGCCAAAGTGGGTGTAAATTCCTATTTTTCACAACAAAAAGCGAAACTCTTATAACTTAGTGATGGAAGATCCAATCCCAACCAAACTTCCTATGATTGATAATGGGTAGTTGCTGAAGGCGACTATATTGCCGAAAACAATACATTTTGAAAACAGCGCCTCCTGGTGGTGGTAGAAAATACAAAAAAAAAAAAAACTGTCACAACTTTGCCAATCCTGGTCTAATCTGAGCCAAACTTGCTAGGATTGTTGATAGTCTGGCCCTGAACAAACCTATGTGAAAATATTTCAAGTCAAAATCAGCGCCCCCTGGTGAAAGTGGATGGGCCAAAAACCTGCTCCACCCCCTAAAACTTGTGGTCCTGAGGAGCACGTTTAATGTACATGCACGAAACTTGGTACACGTGTTCCTTAGGTCGGGCCGGTCAAAAAAGTCAGCGTAGACTATGCTCTAAAACGAACAGGAAAGCCGCCATCTTGGATTGAAAGTAAATGCTTTGCTGATTTTGGCCATTTCACACCAATGATATTTGAACAGATTT
>NW_025321727.1:0-2494 GCF_019176455.1 Solea senegalensis | reverse complement strand
CTATGACATTTTCGTCTAATTTTGGACAACATACTATACAATGACATTTTTGTCTTATTTTGGACAACATACTATACTAGGACATTTTAGTGTCATTTCGGATGACATACTAATATGACATTTTTTAGTTATTTTGGACGACATACTATACTATCACATTTTTGTCTCATTTTGTATGGTGTACTATACTGTGACATTTTGTGTCATTTTGGGCCGACATACTATACTATGACATTTTTTTAGTCATTTTGGACGACAAACTAGACTATGACATTTTTGTGTCATTTTGGACGACATGCTATACTATGACATTTTTGTGTCATTTTGGACAACATACTACACTATGACATTTTTGTCTAATTTTGGACAACATACTACACTGTGACATTTTTGTGTCATTTTGGACGACATACTATACTATGACATTTTTGTGTCATTTTGGATGACATACTATACTATGAAATTTTTTTGGTCATTTTGGACGACATGCTATATTATGACATTTTTGTCTAATTTTGTACGGCATACTATACTATGACATTTTTGTCTAATTTGGAACAACACACAATACTGTGTGATTTTTGTGTCATTTTGGACGACATACTATACTATGACATTTTCCTCTAATTTTGGACAACATACTATACTATGACATTTTTGTCTTATTTTGGACAACATACTATACTATGTAATTTTAGTGTCATTTCGGATGACATACTTATATGACATTTTTTAGTTATTTTGGACGACTTACTATACTATGACATTTTTGTCTCATTTTGTACAGTGTACTATACTGTGTGATTTTTGTGTCATTTTGGAAAACATACTATACTATGACTTTTTAGTGTCATTTAGGATGACATACTATATAATGACATTTTTGTGTGATTTTGGACGACATACTATACTATGACATTTTTGTGTCATTTTGGATGACATACTATACTATGACAATTTTGAGGTTTTTGCACTACATGCTACACTATGACATTTTTGTCTAATGTTGGACAACATACTATACTATGACATTTTTGTGTCATTTTGGACGGCATACTACACTATGACATTTTTGTCTAATTTTGGACAACATACTATACTATGACATTTTTTGGTCATTTTGGACGACATACTATATAATGACATTTTTGTGTCATTTTGGACGACATACTATACTATGACATTTTTGTGTCATTTTGGATGTCATACTATACTATGACAATTTTGAGGTTTTTGCACTACATGCTACACTATGACATTTTTGTCTAATTTTGGACAACATACTATACTATGACATTTTTATGTCATTTTGGACCACATACTATACTATGACATTTTTGTCTAATTTTGTACGGCATACTATACTATGACATTTTTGTCTAATTTGGAACAACATACTATACTGTGTGATTTTTGTGTCATTTTGGACGACATACTATACTATGACATTTTCGTCTAATTTTGGACAACATACTATACAATGACATTTTTGTCTTATTTTGGACAACATACTATACTATGACATTTTAGTGTCATTTCGGATGACATACTAATATGACATTTTTTAGTTATTTTGGACGACATACTATACTATCACATTTTTGGCTCATTTTGTATGGTGTACTATACTGTGACATTTTTGTGTCATTTTGGACTCCACATACTATACTATGACATTTTTGTGTCATTTTGACTCCACATGCTATACTCATGACATTTTTTGTGTCATTTTGACATATACACTACATTATTTTTGTCTAATTTTGGACAACATATCACACTGTGACATTTTTGTGTCATTTTGGACTCATTATACTATACTATGACATTTTTGTGTCATTTTGGATGACATACTATACTATGAAATTTTTTTTCGTCATTTTGGACGACATACTATATTATGACATTTTTGTCTAATTTTGTACGGCATACTATACTATGACATTTTTGTCTAATTTGGAACAACACACAATACTGTGTGATTTTTGTGTCATTTTGGACGACATACTATACTATGACATTTTCCTCTAATTTTGGACAACATACTATACTATGACATTTTTGTCTTATTTTGGACAACATACTATACTATGAAATTTTAGTGTCATTTCGGATGACATACTAATATGACATTTTTTAGTTATTTTGGACGACATACTATACTATGACATTTTTGTCTCATTTTGTACAGTGTACTATACTGTGTGATTTTTGTGTCATTTTGGAGGACATGCTATACTATGACATTTTCCTCTAATTTTGGACAACATACTATACTATGACATTTTTGTCTTATATTGGACAACATACTATACTATGACATTTTAGTGTCATTTAGGATGACATACTAATATGACATTTTTTAGTTATTTTAGACGACATACTATACTATGACATTTTTGTATCATTTTGTACGGTGTACTATACTGTGTCATTTTTGTGTCATTTTGGACGACAAACTTTACTATGACATTTTGTCTAATTTTGGACAACA
>NW_025321726.1:0-15000 GCF_019176455.1 Solea senegalensis | reverse complement strand
ACACACAGACACACACACACACACACACACACACACACACACACACACACACAACACACACACACACACACACACACACACACAGACACACACACACACACACACACACACACACACAGACACACAACACACACACACACACAGACACACACACACACACACACACACACACACGACACACACACACACACACACACACACACACACACACACACACACACACACACACACACACACACACACACACACACACACACACACACACACACACACACACACACACACATCACACACACACACACACACACACACACACACACACACACACACACACACACACACACACACACAGACACACACACACACACACACACACACACACACACACACACACACACACACACACACACACACACACACACACACAACACACACACACACACACACACACACACACACACACACACACACACACCACACACACACACACACACACACACACACACACACACACACACACACACACACACACACAGACACACACACACACACACACACACACACACACACACAGACACACACACACACACACACACACACACACACACACACACACACACACACACACACACACACACACAGACACACACACACACACACACACACACACACACACACACACACACACACACACACACACACACACACACACACACACACACACACACACACACAGACACACACACACACACACACACACACACACACACACACACAGACACACACACACACACACACACACACACACACAGACACACACACACACACACACAGACACACACACACACACACACACACACACACACACACACACACACACACACACACACACACACACACACACACACAGACACACACACACACACACACACACACACACACACACACACACACACACACACACACACACACACACACACACACACAGACACACACACACACACACACACACAAACACACACACACACACACACAGACACTCCCTGCTCCACAGGAAATGGTGTATTTTTTCATCTCGATCACAGAGGAAATTCCCTCCACCACTTCCCCGGCTCTCTTATCTGCAAACATACATTAGAATGTCAGACACATCATCTTCTCCCTCCTGATCCGTATCTGCAGCTCCCTCTCTCCCTCTCTCCCTCTCTCCCTCCCCCTCTCTCACGCCTCCACTCCAGCAAATGTTACCTTTTCATATCTGCACTTTCTCTTGCACCGCGGCACGTGAGGATCCTGCAGACACGATAACCTTCGCCGCTGAAACTGCAAATGTCACTTTGGCGATCTGACCAATCAGGAGTGTTTGCAGCGGTCACTGTGACTGTGATGAGCTGCACAGCCGTGAGAGTGGGACTGAGCAGATGTGTGCACATGCATGAGAATCAGGGAGCGGGGCTCTCAGGTGTGGCCCACAGAAATTCCAGTCTTTTCTTTTCATCTGCAAAATGTGAGTGAGTGAGTGAGTGAGTGTTTTTTTCATGTGAAAGCTAATTATTATAATCATGAGGCTGATGCAAACAAAGATCAGTGTCTACAGTTTCTGACTGAACCTGACGACTCTGAGGTTTTATAACTATGATGCAACCAGGACACATCCTCAGTGATGTGACCTGGAGTCCTGGAGTGTTTCGGGTCTTTCAAACATCATACACTCTGGTCCAGGCGAACCAGCCGAGGGTGATCAAGCCCTGGCTTGTGTCCAGGTAGCGCTACCCCACCCACGTGTCTCCTCTCCTGATCCACAGCCACCTTGAAGCAACTTCCTCTGCGTCAGTGGCCTCCTTGATGGCCCTTCACCTTCTGACTCCAGTGATGTCCAGCATGTTATAGGCCCTGCATAGAGACTGGCCTGCGAACCCTCTGCATCCCACCTCTATGGGCTGGCGTCTGGCACTCCTCCACCAGTGCAGCATATTTGGCCCTCTTTCTCTTGTTGGCCTCCTCAGTGTGGTCTTCCCAGGGGACAGTGAGGTCCAGGACAACAATCTGCTTAGCTGTTGCTGAGGTGAGGACCGAATCCAGCCTGAGCTCCCAATCTTGTGCCGTTGCCAGGAGGCCAGAGGAGGTGGTTCTGGCTGTAACTGGTGGCCTCTCCCCGGCCCTCACAAAAGTGATGCTCTTCTTTACTGGGCGACGGCACTTGCATTCGTCAATTCCACTGCAGGTGGTGTTCGCTACAGCCCTCAAGTCTTGGTCATGGCTCCAGTGGTCGCACCCGTCGTCCAGGGCTTTTGGATTCAAGTTGTGCTCCAGGGTCCCTCTCTTCTGGCACAGAGCACAGGCTGGTGAGTCCACCTTCCATCAGCAGAGCAAGTTGGATGGGCTTGGTAGAACATCGTAGACAGCCTGGATTAAGAACCTAATACAATGAATCACCATGAACTCCTCATTCAGGCTCCTCATTCAGGCTGCTCATAGGAATGCCTCAGGATGTTGCTCTGCCCGTACAGGGCAATCCTGCTCAAGCTCCGAGGTAGACCCAGCCACCGACTGACTCTTCTCTCGAAGCCCTCAACTGTGGAGATTGGGACTTCATAGACCAAGAGGGGCCAGAGGATCCTTGGGAGCCATGTTGGTAAATCCAGGCCTTGAACTTGCCTGGAAGGCCCGATTTGTCCACTGAGGCCAGCCAAGTTTCCAGATCTTGGTCGGTAGAGCGGATGGCTGCAGTCGGAACCCTTCCCCAGGCTCTTCACCGGTTTCTCTATGATGGCTGGTATCCTGGTGTTGCCAAGTGTGAAGTGGAACCTGTCAGTGACCTTTATTCAGCACAAGGGATGTGGATTTTGCTGGCTTGAAGCTCATGCGGGCCCATGTGGCCAGCTCCTCCAGGCCTTTCAGGATCCACCTGCTCCTGTCCTGCTCTGGACATGTGGTGTTGTGACAGTCAGGTCATCCATTAAGGCTCTGATGGGAGGCTGACCAGACTTGGTGAGGGCCCTCTGCACTGACCCACGGCCGACTTCACCAGCATGTTTATGTCGAGTGGAGTACTAGTAAGTAAGTAGTGCACCCAGTGAGGATTCCTTTTTCCAGCTTATGCTAGTCTGATGTTAAGGGTTAACTCTCAAGCTGAATCCATGATAATAATCCAGGACCTGCAGCTCCTTTCAAAGCCGCTGAAACAAAGATGTGTCACAGTTTTCAGCAGAATGAACAATCAAGTGTTTACTTCCACACAGACTCTTTCACTCAATCTACTGTGTGTGTGTGTGTCTGTGTGTGTCTGTGTGTGTCTGTGTGTGTGTACACATTCTGCTTCTAACGATCATCGTTCACATCGTTCACTCTTAGAGAAATGTAAGAGCATATGTGAGCATCTGGGTCTGAACACACAAACACACACACAGACACACACAGACACACACTGCCTGCCACACAGACACACCACACCTGCCACACACCTGCACAACACACACACACACACACACTCTCACACACACACACACACACACACACACACACACTCACACACACATACACACAGTGCCACACACACACCCACAGACAGACACACAGCACACAGACACACACACACAGACACACACACACACACACAGACAGACACACTCACACACACACACATACACACACACAGACACATGCACACACACACACAGACAGACACACACACACAGACAGACACACACACACA
The DNA here is from genome assembly GCF_019176455.1 of Solea senegalensis. Classification (NCBI taxonomy): domain Eukaryota; kingdom Metazoa; phylum Chordata; class Actinopteri; order Pleuronectiformes; family Soleidae; genus Solea; species Solea senegalensis. The sequence continues at coordinate 11,285 of NW_025321726.1, read as the reverse complement.
GACAGACACACACACACAGACAGACACACACTCACACACACACACCGCACCACACAGACACACAGACACCGCACACACACAGACACACAAACAGACACACACACAGACACACACACACTCACACACACATGCACACACACACAGACACACACACACTCACACACGTTGCACACACACACACAGACTGGCACACACGTGCACACACACACACACACACACACACACACACAGACACAGACACACACACAGACAGACACACTCACACGCACACACACACAGACAGCACACACACACAGACACAGGCAGACACACACACACACACACCGCACCAGACCACAGACAGACAGACACACACACACACACACACACACACACACACACACACACACACACGCACACACAGACACAGATAGACAGACACACACACAGACTGAAGAGTCAGTTCCACTGATGTGTAATAGTTCAGCACAGCTGCAGTTGTTGGTCTCTTCCTGCAGGTTTATTGTGTAACTATTGTGTAACTGATGCTGTTTATTCTGCACACACACACACACAGAACCATCACCTGTGACTGTGTGTGTGAGAGCACATGCTGATGTGTAAGAAGTTCAGAAACGCTCTGTAGATAATTCCACACATGAATATTGATATTTAACACGAGCTGCAGCGTTACACTTAGAAACACCACACAGTGATCTGAGGCTGTACTCTGTTGCGTGGCCACCAGGGGGCGACGCACCAGTCGCACAAAGACGTCCGTTTGTGAATCAGTACATTTTTGAGGGTCAAAGATGAATAAATCAGGGCCATGGTTTCTATGGTGATGAGCAGTGGACGTCACAACGTCACAGTAAGCCACACCCCAAACCAGTAGGCGGCGTCACCGCTACTTCTTGTTTTTCATAAACACGTCTGTGACCTGTGACCTTTTCAATGTGAGGTCAACAAGGTCGCGCTTTGTTCTGTTTAATGTATAATTTATGCATTATATTTATGGTTTTTTTTTTTATCGACCTCTGACCTTTCAGTACCTGTGACTCACCGGTGTTTGTGTGTGAGCTGTTCCTCTTCATGTGTCTCTGAGATGAATTTGAAGCGTTGACTAACGTCGTTCCACCGTCTGTCTCTGTGTCTTTTTGCAGTTCCTGTGTTTGAAGAACATCCGCACTTTTCTCAAAGTTTGCCACGACAAGTTCGGCCTGAGGAACAGCGAGCTGTTCGACCCCTTTGACCTCTTTGACGTCAGAGACTTCGGCAAGGTGAGTGTCAGACTGACTCTGTGTGTGTGTGTGTGTGTCAGAGACACCGCGCTGCCTCTGTGTGTGTGTGTGTGTGTGTGTGTGTGTGTATGTCAAGCTACTAGCGCTGCCTCTGTGTGTGTGTGAGAGCTGTGAGGCAAGAGGCTACATAAACCACATGGTTAAAGGTCTTTTTCAGGGTTAAGACCTGGTTTTAGTCTATGTGGCTCCTCACTGTGAATGCCGCACACACGCGTGTGTGTGTGTGTGTGTGCAGGTGTTGTAGAATGATGTCATACAGTATAATTGATGACGACAGCTGATGTTAATTCTGTATCTTCTCAGTATTATTTCCAGTGCAGCTCTGTGGATCAGTGTGTGGCTGTGATTGATCACGACGGTCTGAAGTCGTCTCCTCATTTATCTAATGTTTCCAATCTAACTTCGACATATCCACCGGCTCTAAGAAGCTCTGCAGAACGAGGGAGAAAGAAGAGATGAGTTAGAGAGAAGAGGGGAGAAAAAAAGACCTGGTGTTGTTTGGCAGTTTGTAGATAAACCACACGAGCGTCTCTGAGAGTCAATGAGCTCGCAGCCACGGTATTAAAATCCAACGGCAGTCAGAATCAATCACTGAGGCCCTCCATATGTCAATTTGGAAATTGCCTTTGTATGGTCTCGGTGGTGGCGGGCTTGTCTCCTCATTGATTTTCCATTAAGGCCAAACATCACATTATAATATATTGAAGTGGGCAGATCCCCTCTCATGTGACATACATTTAAATTGTGAGAAAAGCTCATAAATAGAACATAAAGACTTTCTTCCTCTTTACACTTAATCTGCTCATCAACTCTGACACTTTTCTTCCTTTTGTTGCTTCCACACAAAAAAGTGTCTTTGTTCACACATCTGCTCGTGAACAATGATAACACATAATACATATATGTATATTAGTATATATGTGTTTATACATATATATGTATGTATATACGTGTATATTTATATATACGTATATACGTATATACATATATATGTTATCATTGTTCACACATCTGCTCTTGAACAATGATAACACATAATACATATATGTATATAAGTATATATGTGTTTATACATATATAGGTATGTATATACGTATATATTTATATACACGTATATAAGTATATACATATACAGTATATGTTATTATTGTTCACACATCTACTCGTGAACAATGATAACACATAATACATATTTGTATATAAGTATATATGTGTTCATACATATATGTATGTATATACGTATATATTTATATACACGTATATACGTATATACATATATGTCAGTCAGTCATCATCTAACCGCATCCTCCACCAGAGGGTCGCGGGGGGTGCTGTGCCAATCTCGGCTACATCGGGCGATAGGCGGGGTACACCCTGGACAGTTCGCCAGTCCATCGCAGGGCCACACACAACTAGAGACAAACAACCATTCACTCTCACACTCACTCCTATGGTCAATTTAGAGTGGCCAATTCACCTAATCCCCACATTGCATGTTTTTGGACTGTGGGAGGAAGCCGGAGAACCCGGAGAGAACCCACGCACACACGGGGAGAACATGCAAACTCCATGCAGAAAGGCCCTTGTTCCAACCGGGGCTTGAACCCGGGTCTTCTCGCTGCAAGGCGAGAGTGCTAACCACTAGACCACCGTGTGCCCCTATACATATATGTATTATGTGTTATCATTGTTAACACATCTGCTCGTGAACAATGATAACACATAATACATATATGTATATAAGTATATATGTGTTTATACATACATATGTATGTATATACGTATATATTTATATACGTATATACATATATATGTTATCATTGTTAACACATCTGCTCGTGAACAATGATAACACATAATACATATATGTATATAGTATATTTGTGTTTATACATATATATGTATGTATATACATATATACACGTATATACATATATATTATCATTGGTCACGAGCAGATGTGTGAACAATGTGATTATATATGTATATACATATATATGTGTTTATACATATATGTATGTATGTACATACATATACATATTTATATACACGTATATACGTATATACATATATTATCATTGTTCACACAATGTTTATACATAATGTGTTTATACATATATATGTATAAACACATATATACTAATATACATATATGTATTATGTGTTATCATAAACATAATGACTGCGTCCTTTCAAAGTAAGAGCCCTTTAAAAAAAACAATAATATTCATAAATATGTAAATTTTTTCGCCATTGTTGTTTCAGCAGAACTTCCTGAAACTGAACAAACAAGCATCTACTTCCTGTTTACACACACACACACACACACACACACACACTATTGCACTATCCTATAAACGTTGTTTTACAGTGGTTTTATGGCAGTGGAGATATACATTAATGTTTCGACATTAATGTATACATTAAAGTCGTCAACCAACTGTTTGATGGGGCACTGTGTGAGAGGAGTGGCTCGTTTAATGATATATCTGTCACTTTAACTCTGAAACTTTTATATTTCAGGTCTTTCACTTTTGTTTTGTTGGTGACACAAACTTCTCTTCAAAATAAGATGAATTTTTCCTCATTTTACTGAGTTATTATCACGTTAATAGCTTCAAAGAAAAAGGAAGCGGTTCATTGAGTCTTTGAAAGCTGTGTTTCTAGCGGACGACGTCTCTGTCTTTATAAATCATGAAGCTGCCCTCTCATATCTGTAATGTCTGCAGACTGAACTAATGAAGCCACATGGGGCGTCTTTCAATGGTTTGGTCTTAAAAAGAAGAAGAACTACAGCAGGAGATTGTGAGCGTGGATAAAAAGAATGGACCGTGTTTGAACCTGCAGGTGTGAAATCCTCTCTGTTTTCACTGGAAAATAGTTTTTTACAAACAAAAACACATCTTTGAGCTGAAGCTTTGGAGGAAATCAAACATAAAGATCTGTAGTTTTTTTGTGATTGACATTTACTGCAAGTCTCAGATAATTGCGTAGTTTTGATTTGAAAATGATTTCTTACTCTCGTGTTTTAGCTGCACAAGCAGCATTTTCTCATGTTAAAGTGAAATTGGAGCATGAATGGTGAAAGTGAAGGTTTTAACAGCAGCTGCCTCCTCTGTAAACATCCATCAGCTCCTCCTTCTTTCCTCAGCGTTGGTCTGCGTCTCTCGTCTCTTCCTGTGTCACAGTCAAACACAGACTGGGGGCAAATATCTGTTCAGTGCTGAGGGGAAGTTATTGCCCCGTCCTCTGAGGTTTATATTAAAACAGATGGAGCCAATTTCCTGCCTCACACGTGACTCCACTCCCCTCACTGTGTTCTCTGACTGTGAGCTCATGCACATCATCGCTAACCCCTCCCCCGTCATTAGAGATTCATTATGACATCATTAAAGCGATGAAATAGCTCTTATTACAGTCGAGCCCAGAGGACGCTTTCATTTAAACACGCTTCCTTCCTCCCGACCCGTTTTTAATTAGCCACCAAAGGAACACTGGCGTCGTTTTAATGAACGCGGCAATCACTTTATTTGGCTGCCGCCGCCATTAGCATAATTAGCCTGCACCTGTTAGCCATCGATCAACAGTTTGGAGCCGCCTCGCTCGTTTGAAAAGCAGCGCTGGTTTCAAACGCAGACGCTTTCCATCTTTTCTCCACAGTCTTGAAGTCATGAGTGACTGAGTGACTGAGTGACTGAGTGACCGAGTGAATGAGTGACTAAGTGACTGAGTGACTAAGTGAGTGACTGACGAATCGAAAGTGGGATTGAGTGGGACTGAGTGACCGACCGGACCGACTGGACTGAGTGACTGGAGTGAATGACTGAGTGACTGGAGGACTGGAGTGAATGACTGAGTGACTGAGGACCGACCGACTGAGTGAATTAACGAATGAGTGACTGAGTGAGTGAATGACTGAGTGCGAGTGACTGTGACCGACTGACTGAGTGGGAGGAATGACTGGAGTGGGGACTGAGGACCGACTGACTGACTGAGCGGGAGGAATGAGTGACCGACTGACTGAGTGAATGAGCACTGACTGACTGAGTGAATGAGTGACTGACCGGACTGAACTGAGTGGAGTGATCGACTGAGTCACCGACTGAGTGAGTGAGTGAGGAGGAGTGAATGACTGGGAGTGACTGAGTGACCGACTGAGTGAGTGAATGACTGGAGTGGACCGAATTGACTGAGTGAATGACTGAGTGAATGAGCGGACTCACTGACTGGAGTGAGTGAATGAGTGAGTGACCGGAGGACCGAAAGGAGGAGTGAATGACTGAGTGAGTGAATGAGTGACCTCCACTGAGTGAGTGAGTGAGGAGTGACTGACCGACTGACTGAGGACTGGACTGACTGACTGAGTGAGTAGTGAGCGATGAATGACCGGGAGCGGAGTGAGCAACTGAGTGACCGACTGGACTGGAGTGAGGAGCAGAGTGAGTGACTGGAGTGAATGAGCGAGTGAGTGAGGGAGTGAGTGACTGAGTGAATGAGTGAGTGAGTGAATGAGTGAATGAGTGAGTGAGTGAGTGACTCATCGTGCAGGACTTTTGTTAGTTTGCTGCACATAAATACAAACCTGTGTTCATGTTTTAAAGCGTAACAACTAATTGATTTAAAATTGCAATTTGAAGGGAAAAAAAATCACAACAGCTGCAGTTGAATCGTCGCGTTTCTTTATCGTTTGAGCTGCAACGATTTATTGATATTAACCGTTTGATGGACTTCCTGCTTCAGTGTAAAACTCTTGTTCTGGTTTCTTCAAGATCAGCTTCGCTAATGAAACAATCATTTGTTTGTTGTCATGGAAGAAGTAAACAAACAGGAGGATTCAAAAATATAACAATATTCATTTTAAAAAAAGGAAAAACCGATGAAATAATGAAATGATGTGAGTGTGTGAAATCATTTTCTCTATATAATAATTATACATAATGTCAGCAGTGTTTTCTGGCTGTGTAGCTGTGGACACACACACACACACACACACACACACACACACACACAGTGAAGGTTGTGGGTTTGATTCCTGTCTACGTGTGATCTAATGTGTCCTTGAGCACAACGCTGTGTTTAGTCAGCATGTGAATGAGTGAAAGATGAGTGTATGTGTGACTGAGTGAATGTATGTGTGAATGTATATGTGACTGAGTGAATGTATGTGTGACTGAGTGACTGTATGTGTGACTGAGTGAATGTATGTGTGACTGAGTGAATGTATGTGTGACTGAGGAATGTATGTGTGACTGAGTGAATGTATGTGTGACTAAGTGAATGTATGTGTGACTGAGTGAATGTATGTGTGACTGGGTGAATGGCAGACCATTTACATATGGAAACTCTTTCCTCTGGGTTTTATTTTGATCCATATTTTTAAATCTAAGTGAATATTTTTTTAGGTTCATTTATGTTTGTTTTGCAGTTGAAAATCATTGTGTTGTTGTTTCAGATGACAGTGGAAAGTCACATTTAAACTTCACATTCTGTTTTATTCAGAAATGTTTCTACAATCACTTTACTGTGATGTCTGATACATGAAACACAGCAGGGAACACACACAGACACACACACACACAGACACACACCACAGACACACACACACACACACACACACACACACACACACAGACACAGACACACACACACACACACACACACACACCACACCCCGCACACACAGACACACACACACACATACACAGATTTTTGCACACACCTCACACACACATCATACCACACAGACACACACACACACACGCACACACACAGACACACACACACACAGACACAGGTCACACTGGGGTCACACTGGGGTCACACTGAGGTCACACTGAGGTCACACTGAGGTCACACTGGGGTCACACTGAGGTCACACTGAGGTCACACACTGAGGTCACAGTGAGGTCACACTGGGGTCACATGAGGTCACACTGGGGTCACACTGAGGTCACACTGAGGTCACACGTAGGCTATTTTTAAGCAGAGGTCAAGACATCGATTTTTTCTGCAGGAAACTGAAACTTCTGTTTAAAACTCACAGATGATTTGTTTTCACTCAAACATATGAACACATCACAGAATATGAACTGTTTGATTATTTTAATCATTCAAATTATTTTTATCTATATTATATATATATATATATATATATATATATACATACATATATATTTATGTCACAGAGCATTTATGACATAATATAATATTACTGACTAGTTTTACAGCATCTAATATTATTTTAAATGGATCAACCAGACTTTGATAAATTAATAACAACTTCATTGAGCAGGTTTATTTGACCTGAGTGTGTTTATATTGTGTTGTTTATTGACATTATTTACATTTCACCTCTTCATCTCAGATGAAAGCCGTGTTTCCTCTGAGAGACTTTGGGTTAGGGTTACGCACATGCACGCACACGCACACACACACACACTTACACACACACACGACATCAAAGACACACACACATGTTTTGATCACAAGACACATCACAAGCATTAACAAGACACGCAGACACACTCACACACACGCACACACACACCTCTTCATCCCAATGCTGTGTTTTTACACAAAGCTTCCGAGCTGCGATCAATAATTCATCCCAAATGCCACAGAGCTGATGATAATTCTCCTGACATGAATTATAAATGCTAACTTCCTCCCTCTTCCTGTGTTTAGACCCCCACCCTCACCCTCACCCTCACCCACATCATTATTCCTGCACCTCGTTACTGTGACTCTCACAGAAACAGGTGGTTGCTGGGATACACACACACACACACACACACATCTTCAGTCACTGGAGAGAAACTCTGCTCTTTACCATCAATATTAAACATTAGCATGTTTCCCTCATAGTTGTGTATTTTATTAGCCTAATATCTTTATTATTGATTTATTAGTGCTATAATCTCTAATCCTGAGAAACAGTGTTGCTCATGAAGCTCAGTGTTAATCCTGCCGCGTGTGATTGACAGTCAAACATTACCCTGTTACTTCAAAGCTCCCCCCTGATGTGACAATGTGACGTGTTTTAAAACATGTTATAACGTGTTTTAAAATGTTATGACATGTTTTAAAATGTTATAACATGTTTTAAAATGTTATGACATGTTTTAAAATGTTATAACATGTTTTAAAATGTTATGACATGTTTTAAAATGTTATGACATGTTTTAAAATGTTATAACATGTTTTACAATGTTATGACATGTTTTAAAATGTTATAATATGTTTTAAAATGTTATAATATGTTTTAAAATGTTATAACGTGTTTTAAAATGTTATAACATGTTTTAAAATGTTATAACATGTTTTACAATGTTATGACATGTTTTAAAATGTTATAACATGTTTTAAAATGTTAAGTGACATGTTTAAAAATGTTATAACATGTTTTAAAAGTATATTTGTTTTAAAAATGTTGTTTATTGTTGTTAAAAATGTTATAACATGTTTAAATGTTAAGGACATGTTTTTTTAAAAAGTTATGACATGTTTTAAAAAAGTTATGACATGTTTTAAAAAAAGTTGGTGACATGTTTTAAAATGTTATAACATGTTTTAAAATGTTATGACATGTTTTAAAATGTTAAAATGTTGTAACGTGTTTTAAAATGTTATGACATGTTTTAAAATGTTATGACATGTTTTAAAATGTTATAACATGTTTTAAAATGTTATAACATGTTTTAAAATGTTATGACATGTTTTAAAATGTTATGACATGTTTTTGAAACTAAAACAAAGACACTCAAAATAAGGTTTGTTTGTGTAACACATTTCATCAAAACAAAAAGGAACACATTCAAAATTGGTGTTGGTGGCTGTTTTCTGGACCAGTTGTAATCTGTAATCTGTAATCTCTCATCTGCTCCCTCAGTGAGTTCACGTGGTGTGAATGGTCCTCTGAATGTGGGCGTGTCCACAGGGAGTCTTTGTCTCGCACTCTCTTAAAGTGTTGTTAATGGTTTGACGCCAACACTTTGCTTCACCCACTTTATCTCCCATCACGTGATGCAGTCGAGAGGTTCCTGTCACCTCGTCAAAATAAAAGTCCTGTATTTCCTGTCTGTGCGATACAGACACAGTTTGTCTCCTGCGTTGTCTTTGTTTATTTGTTCCCACGCTTGTCTTTGCTTATTTGTCTCCCGCGCTGTCTCTTTGTTTATTTGTCTCCCGCGTTGTTCTTGTTTATCTGTCTCCCGGGCGCTTGTTCTTTAATTATTTGCCCCCGCGCTCTCTTCGCTTTATTTGTGGTTCCTCAGCGCTTGTCTTTGTTTATTTGTCTCCGCGCTGTTCCTGCTTTTATTTTGTTCCCGCGCTTGTCTTCATGGCTGGCTCCCATGCTATCTTTGTTTATTTGTCTCCTGTGTTGTCTTCGTTTCTCTGTCCAGGTGCAGTCACACTCTCACAGCCATCATCGGATGTCTTTAAGGTGTGATCACTTATCTTCTCTGGCCGCTGGGCTGGAGTTAGTGGTCACTGCAGGGCGTGTCCCTGAAGTGAGGGTGGAGTCTCTGCAGCAGCAGCAGCAGCAGCAGCAGCAGCAGCAGCAGCAGCAGCAGGTTCTCAGAGACTCCCTCTCATTATTTCTGGTCCTCTGTGGCCCCACAGGCTGAGCTTTGATGGACAGCTTCATTCTCTGAGGAATCACTGGCATGAAAACGAGAGGAGAATCACAGAAAAGGAAACTCCATCATTTTTCTCTTACATGGAACTGAGACTAAATCCACTGCTCAATAAAACCCACTGATTGTGCACATTCTGCAACAGTCTGTACTCTGTGTGGATTAGATCATAAAATCCTATTTGCTCTCAAACTGTGGATAATGTTTCTGTCATAAAGCTCATTTTGTTATTATTTATTCTGGGAGAAGAGGCGGGATCATGTGATCAATACCTGCGATTAGATCATGAGACAAGAGTTAAGTGTGTCTTCTTTTTGTCTCTGCGGTGCCTCACACACACATGTATACATGCACACATGCATACACGCACACACACACATGCATACACGCACACAGTATTACATCACACACATGCATACACACACACACACACATGTATTAAGACGCACACGACATGGCTACACACACACGCGACACACACACATACGCTAATACACACATGCATACAGCACACACACACACATGCATACTCATTACGCATACACACACACACACATGCATACACACACATGCATACACGCACACACACACATGCATACACACACACGCACACACACATGCATACACACACACACGTCATTACGTATACACGCACACGCACAGCATGCATACACACACATGTACACATGTATACACACACACACATGCATACACACACACACACACATATATTACATGTATACACACACAATAGCCATGCACATATATGTATATATATTACATGTATTATACATACACACATGTATTAGTTATGTGCGTCACACATGTATATACGCATACACACGCATTATTATGGCAAGCGAGCGTTGCCGCGCCATTACATGCATATTGGCTACATGTACACATGTATACACGCATACGCATACATGCATACAGCGCCATTATTACGTATACACGCGACACACACATACATGCACGCATGCATTACATGCATACACGCATTACACACACACATGCACGCATGCACATGCATAAGCACACGCGACATTATTACATGTAATAGCGTATACACGCATTAATATTATCGCATATGCATAAGCATACGGTTATCGCAAGACATGAAGCGTATACACATTATTATTACAGTGAAGGTATTATTACGCATTACATGTATATACACATACGCATATTATAGATATACACATACACATGCATACACACACACGCATATTATGTATATACACACACACACATTATTATTATGTATGCATACATATTATTATTACGTGATAAAAATATATGTGAGCACACACACACACACACGAGACATGCACACACACACGCGACAAGACACATGCATACACACACA